>NW_027438991.1:0-150389 GCF_040939455.1 Microcebus murinus | reverse complement strand
GCTGTATTCACTCACCCACAGGAGTTAGGCAGGCACGGCGCTGTTGGAACTGGATGTGTCCACTCACCCACGGGAGACGGGCAGACAGGGCGCTGTGAGGAACTGGCTGTGTCCAGTTAGCCACGGGAGACGGGCAGGTAGTGCGCTGTGTGGAACAGGCTATGTCCACTCACCCACGGACACGGGCAGGCACGGCGCTGTGTGGAGCTTGCTGTGTCCACTCACCCTTGGGAGACGGGTAGGCATGGCACTGTGTGGAACTGGCGGTGTACACTCACCCACAGGATACAGGCAGGTAGGGTGCTGTGTTGAACTGGCTGTGTCCATACACCCACGATAGACAGGAAGGCACGGCACTGTGTTGAACTGGCTGTGTCCACACACCCACTCGAGATGAGCAGGCAGGGCGCTGTATGGACCTGCATGTGTCCACACACCCACAGGAGATGAGCAGGCAGGGCGCTCTCTGGAATAAGCTGTGTCTACTCACCCACGGGAGACGGGCAGGCTAGGTGTTGTGGAACACCTACGGAAGACGGGAAGGCAGGGCGCTGTGTGGAATGGGCTGTGTCCACTCACCCACGGGAGACAAGCAGGCAGGGTGCTGTGGTTAACTGGCTGTGTCCACTCACCCACGGGACATGGGCAAGTAGGGTGCTGTGTGGATCTGGTTGTGTCCACACACTCACAGGAGATGGGCAGGTAGGGCGCGATGTTGGACTGGCTGTGTCCACTCACCCACGGGACACGGGCAAGTAGGGTGCTGTGTGGAACTGGCTGTGCCCACTCACCTAAGGGAGAAGGGCAGACAAGGCGCTGTGTGGAACTCGCTGTGTCCATACACCCACGGGAGATGGGCATGCCAGTGCTGTGTGGAACGGCTTTGTCCACTCACCCACGGGATACGGGCAGGTAGGGCGCTGTGTGGAACTGGCTGTTTCCACACACCCTCGGGAGTTGGGCAGGCAGGGCGATGTGTGGAACTGGCTGTGTCCACACACCCACAGGTGACGGACTGGCACTGCGCATTGTTTAAGTGGCCGTGTCCTCACCCCCATGGGAGACGGGAAGGCAGAGCGTGGTGTTGGACCTGCTGTGTCCACACACCCATGGGAGACGGGCAGGCATGGTGATGTGTGGAACAGGCTTTGTCCACTCAAGAAAGGGAGACGGGCAGGCAGGGCGCTGTGCTTTACTGGTTGCGTGCACTCACCCATGGGAGACTAGCAGGCGGGGCACTGTGTTGAACTGGCTGTGTCCACTCACCCACTAGAGACGGGCAGGCAGGGCGCTGTGTGGAACTGGCTGTCTCCAGTCTCCCACGGCAGACGGGCAGGTAGGGTGATGTGTGGATCTGGCTGTGTCCACACACTCACGGGAGATGGGCAGGATGGGCGCGGTGTTGGACTGTCTGTGTCCACTCACCCACAGTCGATGGGCAGGCAAGGCGCTGTGTGGAACTGGCTGTGTCCAAACACCCACGGGAGATGGGCATCTGGGTGCTGTGTGGAAATGGCTTTGTCCTGTCACCCATGGGAGACGGGCATGTAGGGAGCTGTGTGGAACTGGCTGTGTACACAAACCCACAGGAGACGGGCAGGCAGGGCGCTGGCAGGTAACTGGCAGTGTCCACACACCCATGGGAGACAGGGAGGCAGAACGCTGTGTTGAACTGGCTGTGTCCACTCACCCACGGGAGACGGGCAGGCAGGGTGCTGTGTTGAACTGGCTATGTCAACACACCCACGGGAGACGGGCAAGAAGGGCGCTGTGTTTAACTGGCTGTGTCCACACATCCATGGGAGATGGGGAGGCAGAATGCTGTGTTGAACTGGCTGTGTCCACTCACCCACAGGAGACGGGCAGGCAGGGTGCTGTGTTAAACTGGGTATGTCCACTCACCCATGGGAGACGGGCAGGCAGGGCGCTATGTGAATCTGGATGTGTCCACTCACCCACCCGAGACGGGCAGGCAGGGCACATTGTGGAACTGGCTGTGCCACACACCTACGGAAGATGGGCAGGTACAGTGCTGTGTGAAACCGGCAGTGTCCACACACCCACGGGATACCGACAGGCAGGACGCAATGTGGATCTGCCTGTGTTACACACCCATGGGAGACTTCAGGCACAGCGCTGTTTGGCTCTGGCTGTGTCCACTCACCCACGGGAGACGGGCGGGCAGGGTGCTGTGTGGAA
The DNA here is from genome assembly GCF_040939455.1 of Microcebus murinus. Taxonomy (NCBI): domain Eukaryota; kingdom Metazoa; phylum Chordata; class Mammalia; order Primates; family Cheirogaleidae; genus Microcebus; species Microcebus murinus. Next base: position 148,190 of record NW_027438991.1, on the reverse strand, counting down.
CTGGCTGTGTCCACTCACCCATGAGAGACGGGCAGGCAGGGTGATGTGTGGAACTGGCTGTGTCCACACACCCACGGGCAACGCGCATGCTGGGTGCTGTGTGGAACTGGCTGTGTCCAGTCACAAATGGGAGATGGACAGGTAGGGCACTGTGTGGAACTGGCTGTGTCCACACACCCACTAGAGACGGGCAGGCAGGGCACTGTGTTAAACTGGCTATGTCCACACATCCACGGGAGATGGACAGGCAGGGTGCTGGGTGGAACTGACTGTGTCCACTCAACCACGGGAGATGGGCAGGCAGTGTGCTGTGTGGTCCTGGCTGTGTCCACTAACACACGGAAGACAGGCAGGTACGGCACTGTGTTGAACTGGCTGTGTCCACTCACCCACCGGAGATGGGCAGGCAGGGCTCTGTGTGGAACTGGCTGTGTCCACTCAACCAGGGAAGATGGGCAGGCAGTGCGCGGTGTTGAACTGGCTGAGTCCACTCACCCACTGGATATGGGCAGACAGGGCCCTGTGTAGAACTGGCTGTGTCCACTCACCTATGGTAGACTGGCAGGCACGGCGGTGTGTGTAATTTGCTGTGTCCACTCACCCACGGGAGATGGGCAGGCAGGCTGCTGTTTAGAACTGGTTGTTTCCACTCACCAACGGGAGATGGGCAGGCAGTGCGCTGTGTAACTGGCTGTGTCCACACACACCCTGGAGACGGGCAGGCAGGGTGCTGTGTTGAACTGTCTATGTCCACACACCCACGGGAGATGGGCAAGAAGGGCGCTGTGTAGAACTGGCAGTGTACACTCCCACGGGAGACGGGCAGGCAGGGCGCTATGTGTAACTGGCCGTGTACACAAACCCATGAGAGACGGGCAGGCAGGGCCTTGTTTGGAACTGGCTGTGTCCACTCACTCAATGGAGAAGGGCAGTCAGGGCGCCATGTGGAACTGGCTGTGTGCACTCACTCACGAGAGATGGGCAGGCAGGGCACTGTGTGGAACTGGCTGTGTCCACTCCCCCAGGGGAGACGGGCTGGCACGGCGCTGTGTGGAACTGGTTGTTTCCACATACCCACGGCAGACGGGCAAGCATGGCGCTGTGTGGAACTAGTTGTTTCCACCCACCCATGGGAGACGGGGAGGCAGGGCGCTATGTGGACTGGCTGTGTCCACACACCCACGGGAGATGGAGAGGCACAGCAGGGTGTTTAACTGGCTGTGTACACAGTGTCACGGGAGACGGGGAGTCAGATCGCTGTGTTGAACTGGCTGTGTCCACTGACCCACGGGAAAAGGTCATGCACGGTGCTTTGTTGAACTGGCCGTGTTATCACACCCACGGGAGACGGGTAGGCAGGGTGTTGTGTGGACCTGGCTTTGTCCACACACCCACGGGAGTCAGGCAGGCAGGGCGCTGTGTGGAACTGGCTGTGTCCACACACCCATGGGAGACGGGCAGGCACGGCGCAGTGTTGAACTGGGCGTGTCCTCACAACCACAGGAGACAGGCATTTAGGGCGCTGTGTTGAACTGGCTGTGTTCACACACCCCCGAGTGACGGGAAGGCTGGGCTTTCTGTTGAAATGGCAGTGTCTACACACCCACGGGATACGAGCATACAGGGCGCTGTGTGGAACTGGCTGTGTCCACTCACCGTCGGAAGACGGGCAGGCAGTGTGCAGTGTTGAACTGGCCATGTCCACACACCCAAGGGAGGCGGGCAGACAGTGTTCTGTGTGGACCCGGCTGTGTCCACACCAGCAAAGGAGACAGGTAGATAGGGCGCTGTGTGGAACTGGCAGTGTCCACTCACCCATGGGAGACGGGGAGGTAGGGCGCTGTGTGGAACTGGCTGTGTCCACTCACCCACGGGAGAAGGGCAGGCACGGCGCTGTGTTCAACTGGCCGTGTCCTCACATCCACGGGAGACGGGCAGGCAGGGCGCTGTGTGGAACTGGTGTGTCCACTCACCGATAGGAGACGGGCAGGCAGGGCACTTTGTGGAACTGGCTGTGTCAACTCACTCACTGGATAGCAGTAGGCAGGGCGCTGTGTTTAACTAGCTGTGTCCACTCACCCACGGGAGACGGGCAGGCATGGTGCTGTGTAGAACTGTCTGTGTCCACTCACCCACTGTAGACGGGCACTCAGGATGCCCTGTGGAAATGGCTGTGCCCACTCACCCTCTGAAGAGGGGCAGGAAGTCGCTGTGTTGAATTGGCTGTGTCCACACAGCCATGGGAGACGTGCAGGCAGGGTGCTGTGTGGAACGGACTGTGTCAACACACCCACGGGAGATGGGCAAGCACGGCGCTGTGTGGACTGGCTGTGTACACACACCCACGGGAGACGGGTAGGTAGGGTGCAGTGTGGACCTGGCTGTGTCCACTCACCGACGGGAGATGGGCAGGCAGGGTGCTGTTTGGAACTGGTTGTTTCCACACATCCACGGTAGATGGGAAGGCACAGCACTGTGTGGAACTGGTTGTTTCCACTCACCCATGGGAGATGGGCAGGCACGGCGCTGTGTTCAACTGGCTGTGTCCACTCACCCACGGGAGAAGAGCAGGCACGTCGCTGTGTTCAACTGGCCGTGTCCTCACAACCAAGGGAGAAGGGCAGGCAGGGCGCACTGTGGAACTTGCTGTGTCCACTCACCCACCGGAGATGGGCAGGCAGAGGCTGTGTTGAAATAGCTGTGTCCACTCACACACGGGAGACGGGCAGGCAGGACGCTGTGTGGAACTGGCTGTGTACACTCACCCATGGGAGACGGGCAGGCACAGCACTGTGTGGATCTGGCTCTGTCCACTATCCCACAGGAGATGGGCAGGCAGGGCGCTGTGTGGAACTGGCTGGGTCCACTGACCCACGGGAGACGGACTGGCACGGCGCTGTGTGGAACTGGCTATGTCCACTCACCCACGGGAGACAGGCAGGTGAGGTGCTGTGTTGATCTGGCTGTTTCCACATACCCTTGGGAGACAGGCACGTTGGGCGCTGTGTGGAACTGTCTGGGTCCACACACCCACGGGAGACAGGCAGGCAGGGCATTGTGTTGAATTCGCTGTGTCCACACAGCCACGGGTGACGAGCAGGCAGGGTACTGTGTGAAACAGGATGTGTCCACACACCCACGGGAGACGGGCAGGCATGGCGCTGTGTGGAGTGGTTGTGTCCACACACCCACGGGAGATGGGTAGATAGGGCGCGGTGTGGACCTGGCTGTGTCCACAGACCCACGGGAGATGGACAGGCATGGCAGTGTGTTTAACTGGCTGTGTACACACTGTCACAAGAGATGGGGAGTCAGATCGATGTGTTGAACTGGCTATGTCCAGTGACCCACGGGAGAAGGTCACGCATGGTGCTGTGTTGTACTGGCTGTGTCCACTCACCCACGGGAGACGGGAAGGCACGGCGCTGTGTTGAACTGGGTGTGTCCTCACACCCCCGGGTGACGGGAAGGCTGGGCTCTCTGTTGAACTGGCTGTGTCCACACAACCACGGGAGACAAGCATACAGGTCGCTGTGTGAAACTGGCTGTGTCCACTCACCGTCGGAAGACGGGCAGGCAGAGCGCAGCGTTGAACTGGCCATGTCCACACACCCATGGGAAGCGGGCAGACAGTGCGCTGTGTGGACCCGGCTGTGTCCACACCACCAAAGGAGACAGGCAGGTAGGGCGCTGTGTGGAACTGGCAGTGTCCACTCACCCATGGGAGACGGGCAGGCAAGGTGCTGTGTGGAAATGGCTGTATCCACTCACTCTCTGGAGACGGGCAGGCCCGGCACTGTGTGGATCTGGCTGTGTCCACTCACCCACGGGAGATGGGCAGGCAGGGCGCTGCTTCGAACTGGCTGTGTCCACTCACCCACGGGTGACGAACTGGCACGGCACTGTTGGAACTGGCTGTGTCCACTCACCCACGGGAGACAGGCAGGGGGGTGCTGTGTGGATCTGGCTGTGTCCACACACCCTTGGGAGACAGGCACATTGGGCGGTGTGTGGAACTGGCTGTGTCCACACACACACGGGAGACAAGCAGGCAGGGTGTTGTGTTGAATTGGCTGTGTCCACACAGCCAGGGGAGATGGGCAGGCAGGGTGTTGTGTGGAACGCGCTGTGTCCACACACCCACGGGAGATGGGCAGGCACGGCGCTGTGTGGACTGGCTGTGTCCACACAGCTAGGGGAGATGGGCAGGCAGGGTGTTGTGTGGAACGCGCTGTGTCCACACACCCACGGGAGATGGGCAGGCACGGCGCTGTGTGGACTGGCCTTGTCCAAACACCCATGGGATACAGGTAGGTAGGGCGTGGTGTGGACCTGGCTGTGTTCACACACCCACCGGAGTTGGACAAGCATGGCAGGGTGTTTAACTGGCTGTGTACACAGTGTCACAAGAGATGGGGAGTCAGATCGATGTGTTGAACTGGCTATGTCCAGTGACCCACGGGAGAAGGTCACGCATGGTGCTGTGTTGTACTGGCTGTGTCCACTCACCCACGGGAGACGGGAAGGCACGGCGCTGTGTTGAACTGGGTGTGTCCTCACACCCACGGGAGACAGGCATGTAGGGTGCTGTGTTGAACTGGCTGTGTCCACACACCCCCGGGTGACGGGAAGGCTGGGCTCTCTGTTGAACTGGCTGTGTCCACACAACCACGGGAGACAAGCATACAGGTCGCTGTGTGGAACTGGCTGTGTCCACTCACCGTCGGAAGACGGGCAGGCAGTGCGCAGCGTTGAACTGGCCATGTCCACACACCCATGGGAAGCGGGCAGACAGTGCGCTGTGTGGACCCGGCTGTGTCCACACCACCAAAGGAGACAGGCAGGTAGGGCGCTGTGTGGAACTGGCTGTGTCCACTCACCCACGGGAGAAGGGCAGGCACGGCGCTGTGTTCAACTGGCCGTGTCCTCACATCCACGGGAGACGGGCAGGCAGGGCGCTGTGTGGAACTGGTGTGTCCACTCACCGATAGGAGACGGGCAGGCAGGGCACTTTGTGGAACTGGCTGTGTCAACTCACTCACTGGATAGCAGTAGGCAGGGCGCTGTGTTTAACTAGCTGTGTCCACTCACCCACGGGAGACGGGCAGGCATGGTGCTGTGTAGAACTGTCTGTGTCCACTCACCCACTGTAGACGGGCACTCAGGACGCCCTGTGGAAATGGCTGTGCCCACTCACCCTCTGAAGAGGGGCAGGAAGTCACTGTGTTGAATTGGCTGTGTCCACACAGCCATGGGAGACGTGCAGGCAGGGTGCTGTGTGGAACGGACTGTGTCAACACACCCACGGGAGATGGGCAAGCACGGCGCTGTGTGGACTGGCTGTGTACACACACCCACGGGAGACGGGTAGGTAGGGTGCAGTGTGGACCTGGCTGTGTCCACTCACCGACGGGAGATGGGCAGGCAGGGTGCTGTTTGGAACTGGTTGTTTCCACACATCCACGGTAGATGGGAAGGCACAGCACTGTGTGGAACTGGTTGTTTCCACTCACCCATGGGAGACGGGCAGGCACGGCGCTGTGTTCAACTGGCTGTGTCCACTCACCCACGGGAGAAGAGCAGGCACGTCGCTGTGTTCAACTGGCCGTGTCCTCACAACCAAGGGAGATGGGCAGGCAGGGCGCACTGTGGAACTTGCTGTGTCCACTCACCCACCGGAGATGGGCAGGCAGAGGCTGTGTTGAAATAGCTGTGTCCACTCACACACGGGAGACGGGCAGGTAGGACGCTATGTGGAACTGGCTGTGTACACTCACCCATGGGAGAAGGTCATGCACGGTGCTGTGTTGAACTGGTCGTATTATCACACCCACGGGAGATGGGCATGCTGGGTGCTGTGTGGATTGGCTGTGTCCACTCACCTTCGGGAGACGGACAGGCAGGGCGCTGTGTGGTACTGGCTGTGGCCACTTACCCAAACGAGATGGGCAGGCAGGGTGCTGTGTGGATTGGTGTGTGGAGCTGGCTGTGTCCACTCACCCACGGGAGATGGGCAGGCAGGGTGCTGTGTTGAACTGGCCGTGTCAACACACCTATGGGAGATGGGCAGACAGGCGCTGTGTGGAACTGGCTGTGTTTAACACACCCAGGGGAGACAGGCAGGCATGGTGCTGTGTGAAACTGGTTGTGTCCACTCACCCACGGGAGATGGGCAGGCAGGGCGCTGTGTGGAACTGGCTGTGTCCACTCCCCCATGGGATACAGGAAGACAGGGCTCTGTGTGGAACTGGCTGTGTCCACTCACCCACGGCAGACGGGCAGGCACGACGCTGTGTTGTACTGGCCGTGTAGACACACCGATGAGAGACGGGCAGACAGGGCGCAGTGTGGAACTGGCTGTGTCCACACACCCATGGGAACCGGGCAGGCACAATGCTGTGTGGAACTGGCTGTGTCCACTCACCCAATGGAGACGAGCAGTCAGGGTGCTGTGTGTAACTGGCTGTATCCACTCACCCACTGGAGATGGCAGTCAGGACGATATGTTGAACTGGCGTGTCCACACACACAAGGGAGACGGGCAGGCTGGGCGCTGTGTGGAACTGGCTGTGTCCACACACCCATGGGAGACGGGCAGACAGGGCCCTGTGTTGAACTGGCTGTGTCCACACACCCATGGGAGACGGGTAGTAAGGGTCTGTGTTGAACTGGCCATGTCCACACACTCATGAGAGACGGGAAGACAGGGCGCTGTGTGGAACTGGCTGTGTCCACTCACCCAATGGAGTCGGGCACTCAGGGCGTTGTGTTGAACTGGCTATGTCCACTCACCCACTGGAGATGGCAGTCAGGGCACTGTGTTGAATTGGCGTATCCACACACCCAAGGGAGATGGGCAGGAGGGGCGCTATGTGGAACTGGCTGTGTCCACACACCCAAGGGAGACGGGTAGTAAGGGCCTGTGTTGAACTGGCCGTGTCCACACACTCATGAGAGACGGGAAGACAGGGCGCTGTGTGGAACTGGCTGTGTCCACTCACCCAATGGAGTCGGGCACTCAGGGCGTTGTGTTGAACTGGCTATGTCCACTCACCCACTGGAGATGACAGTCAGGGCACTGTGTTGAACTGGCGTATCCACACACCCAAGGGAGATGGGCAGGAGGGGCGCTATGTGGAACTGGCTGTGTCCACACACCCAAGGGAGACGGGTAGTAAGGGCCTGTGTTGAACTGGCTGTGTCCACACACCCATGGGAGATGGGCAGGCAGGGCGCTGTGTGGAATGGGCTGTGTCCACACACCTAAGGAGACGGGCAACCATGACTCTGTGTGGAAATACTGTGTCCACACACCCACGGGAGACAAGCAGGCAGGGTGCTGTGTGGAGATGGCTGTGTCCACGCAGCCACAGGAGATGGGAAGACAGGGTGCTGTGTGGATATGACTGTGTCCACACACCCACGGGAGATGGGTTCTCAGTGCTCTGTGTGGATCTGGCTGTGTCCACGCACCCACCGGAGATGGGCAAGCAGGACGCGATGTGAAACTGGCAGGTCCCCACACCCACGGGACACGGGCAGGCAGGGGGTTGTTTGAAACTGGCTGTGTCCATGCACCCACAGGAGACGGGCGCGCAGGCGTGTTGTGGAATTGGTTGTGTCCACACTCCCACGGGAGATGGGCAGGCAGGGCGTTGTGTGGAACTGGCGGATTCCACACACCCACGGAGATGGGCAAGACGGGTACAGTGTGTAACTGGTTGTGTCCACTCACACACAGGAGACGGGCTGGCAGGACGCTGGGTGGAACTCGCTGTGTTCACACACCCACGGGAGACAGACATGCAGGGCACTGTGTGGAACTGGCTGTGTCCACACACTCATGGTAGAAGAGCAGGCAGGGCACTATGTGGAACTGGCTGTGTCCACACACCCACGGTAGACAGGCAGGGTTAGGGTTAGGGTTAGGGTTAGGGTTAGGGTTAGGGTTAGGGTTAGGGTTAGGGTTAGGTTATGGATTGGGTTTAGGGAGGGTTAGGGTTAAGGTTAGGGTTAGGGTAAGGGTTAGGGTTAGGATTGGGGTTAGGGTTAGGATTAGGGTTAGGGCCAGGGTCAGGGTCAGGGTCAGGGTCAGAGTTAGGTTTAGAGTCGGTGTTAGGGTTAGGGTTGGCATTAGGGTTAGGGTTGGGGTTAGGGTCAGGGTTAGGGTTGGAGTTCGGGTTAGGGATGGGGTAGGGGTTAGGGTTATGGTTGGGGTTACGGTCAGGGTTAGGGTTGGAGTTGGGGTTAGGTTTGGGGTTTGGGTTAGGGTTAGGGTTGAGGTTAGGGTTAGGGTTACGGTTGTGGTTAGGGAGGGGATTAGGATTAGGGTTAGGTTTGGGGTTAGGATTAGGTGTAGGGTTAGGGTTAAGGTTTGGATTAGGTCAGTGTTAGGTTGAGGGTTAGGGTCGGGTTTAGGGTAAGTGTTCGGGTTAGGATAGGGTTGGTGTTAGGGTCAGGGTTAGGGTTGGGTTTGGGGTTAGGGTCAGTGTTAGGGTGAGGGTTAGGATTGGGGTTAGGGTAAGGGTTGGGGTTAGGATTAGGGTTGGTGTTAGGGTCATGGTTAGGGTTGGGGTTGGGGTTAAGGTTAGCGTTGGGGTTAGAGTGAGGTTTAGGGTTAGGGTTTAGGTAGAGTTAGGTTTAGGGTTGTGGTTAGGTTTGGGGTTAGGGTTAGGCTTAGGGTTGGTGTTAGGGTTAGGGTTAAAGTTAGGGTTAGGTTTAGGGTTTGGGTTAGAATTAGGGTTAGGGTTTGAGTTAGGGAGGGGGTTCGGGTTAGGGTTAGGGTTAGGGTTGGGGTTGGGGTTAGGGAGGGGGTAGGGTTAGGGTTAGAGTTAGCATTGGGATCAGGGTTATGGTTAGGATTAGGGTTAGTGTTATAGTTAGGGGTTAGGTTTATGGTCAGGGTTAGGGGTTAGGGTACGTTTAGGGTTAGGGTTAGGGTTAAGGTCCGGGTCAGTGTTAGGGTTAGGGTCCGGGTCAGTTTTAGGGTGAGGTTTAGGGTCGGGGTTAGTGTTAGGGTTGGTTTAAGGCATAGGGTTGGGGTTAGTGTGAGGGTTAAGTTTGGGGTTGTGGTTAGGGTTATGGTTGGGGTTAGTGTTAGGTTTGGCGTTAGGGTTAGGGTTAGGTTATGGGTTGGGGAGTGTTAGGGTTAAGGTTAGGGTTAGGGTTAGTGTTAGGGTTAGAGTTGGGTTAGGGTTAGGGTTAGGATTAGGGTTAGGGTCAGGGTCAGGGTCAGCGTCAGGGTCAGGGTTAGGGTTAGAGTCGGGGTTAGGCTTAGGGTTGGCGTTAGGGTAAGTGTTGGTGTTAGGGTCAGGGTTAGGGTTGGAGTTGGGGTTAGGGATGGGATTGGGGTTAGGGTTAGGGTAGGGTTAGGGTTAGGGTTATGGTTAGGGTTAAGTGTTAGGTTTAGGGTTAGAATTAGGGTGAGGGTTAGGGTTAGGTTTAAGTGTTTGGGTTAGGGTTAGAATTAGGGTCAGGGTTAGCGTTAGGATTAGGGTTAGGGTTAGCGTTAGTATTACAGTTAAGTTTAGCTCTGTGTCCACTCACTCTCTGGAGACAGATAGGCAGTGCGCTGTGTGAAACTAGCTGTGTCCACTCACCCACGGGAAACAGTCAGGCACAGTGCTTTGTGCTACTTGCTGTGTCCACACACCCATTGAAGACGGGCAGTCAGGTCGTTATGTGGAACTTACTGTTTCCACTCACTCACGAGAGATGGGCAGGCTGGGCGCTGTGTGGAATTGGCTGTGTCCACTCCCACAGGGGAGACGAGCAGGCACGGCGCTTTGTTGAACTGGCTATGTCCACTCACCGACGGGAGATGGGCAGGCAGGGTGCTGTGTGGAACTGGTTGTTTCCACACACACTCTGGAGATCGGCAGCCAAGGCTCTGTGTGGAACCTGTTGTGTCCACTCACCCACGGGAGATGGGCAGGGAGGGTGCTGTTGTGACTTGTCTGTGTCCACTCACCCATGGGAGACGGGCAGGCAGGGCGCTGTGTGGAACTTGCTGTGTCCACTCTGCCACTGGAGATGGACAGGCAGGATGCTGTGTTGAACTGGCTGAATCCACTCACCCAAGGGAGGCGAGCAGGCTGGACGCTATGTGGAACTGGCTGTGTTCAGACACCTATAGGAGATGGGCTGGAATTGCGTGGTGTGGAAATTACTGTGTCCACACACCCACGGGGGACTTGGAAGCAGGGCGCTGAGTGGAACTGGCTGTTTCCACACACCCTAGGGAAATGGGCACGCAGGACTCTTTTTGGAAATGGCTGTGTCCACACATCCACGGGACACGGGCAGGCAGGGTGCAGTGTGGAACGGGTTGTGTTCACACACCCATGGGTTTGGGCAAGCTGGACGCTGTGTGGAACAGGCTTTGTCCACACACCCACGTGAGATGTGCAGGCAGGGTGCTGTGTGGAATTGGCTATGTACACACACCCAAGGGAGATCGGCAGGGTGCTAGGTGGAACTGGCTGTGTCCACACACCCATGGGAGATGGGCAAGCAGGGCACTGTGTGAAACTGGCTATGTACACACACCCAAGGGAGATGGGCAGGCGGTACGCTGTGTGGAACTGGCTGTGTCCACACACCCACAGGAGACGGGCAGGGTGCTAGGTGGAACTGGGTGTGTCCACACACCCATGGGAGATGGGCAGGCAGGGCGCTTTGTGGAATGGGCTGTGTCCACACACCTAAGGAGATGGGAAACCATGACTCTGTGCGGAAATACTGTGTCCACACACACACGGGAGACAAGCAGGCAGGGTGCTGTGTGGACATGGCTGTGTCCACTCAGCCACGGGAGATGGGAAGACAGGGTGCTGTGTGGATATGACTGTGTCCACACACCCACGGGAGACAGGTTCGCAGTGCTCTGTGTGGATCTGGCTGTGTCCAAGCACCCACTGGAGATGGGCGAGCAGGACGCGATGTGGAACTGGCAGTGTCCCCACACCCATGGGACACGGGCAGGCAAGGGGTTGTTTGGAACTGGCTGTGTCCACGCACCCACAGGAGACGGGCACGCAGGGCGTGTTGTGGAACCGGTTGTGTCCACACTCCCACGGGAGACGGTTAGGCAGGGTGTTGTGTGGAACTGGCGGATTCCACACATCCACGGAGACGGGCATGACGAGTACAGTGTGTAACTGGTTGTGTCCACTCACACACAGGAGAGGGGCTGGCAGGACGCTGGGTGGAACTCGCTATGTTCACACACCCACGGAAGACAGACATGCAGGGCACTGTGTGGAACTGGCTGTGTCCACACACTCATGGTAGACGGGCAGGCAGGGTGCTGTGTGGAACTGGCTGTGTCCACACACCCACAGTAGACGGGCAGGGTTAGGGTTAGGGTTAGGGTTAGTGTTAGGTTTAAGACGGGCAGGGTTAGGGTTAGGGTTAGGGTTACGGTTAGGGTTAGGGTTAGGGTTAGGTTTAGGGTGAGGGTTAGGCTAGGGTGAGGGTGAGGGTGAGGGTTAAGGTTAGGGTTAGGGTTAGGGTGAGTGTGAGGGTGAGGGTTAGGGTTAGGGTTAAGGTTAGTGTTAGGGTTGGAGTTAGGGAGGGGGTTAGGGTTATGGTTAGGGTTAGGGTTAGGGTTAGGTTTAGGGTGAGGGTGAGGGTTAAGGTTAGGGTTAGGGTTAGGGTTAGTCTTAGGGTTCGGGTTGGGGTTAGGGTTAGGGTTGAGGTTAGGGTCAGGGTTAGGGTTGGAGTTGGTGTTAGGTTTGGGGTTGGGTTTAGAGTTAGGCTTCGCGTTATGGTTATGGTTAGGTTTGGGATTAGGGAGGGGGTTAGGTTTAGGGTTAGGGTTAGGTTTGGGGTTAGGGTTAGGGTTAGGGTTAGGGTTGGGTTTAGGGTTAAGGGTTGGGATTACAGTTGGGGTTAGGGTCTGGATTCAGGTTGGAGTTGGGGTTATGGCTGGGGTTGGGGTTAGGGTTAGGGTTGTGTTTAGGGTTCAGGTTAGGCTTGGGGTTAGGGTTAGTGTTGGTGTTAGGTTTAGGGTTTGGTTTCGGTTAGGGTTAGGGTTAGGTTTAGGGTTGGAGTTGGGGTTATGTTTCGGGTAGGGTTAGGGTTAGGGTTAGGTTTGGGGTTAGGGTTATTGTTTGGGTGGTGGTTAGCGTTAGGATTAGGGTTAGGGTTAGGTTAAGGTTTAGGGTTAGGGTTAGGGTTAGTGTTAGGTTTAGGTTTAGAGTTTAGGGTAGGGCTGTGTCCACTCACTCTCTGGAGACGGATAAGCAGGGCGCTGTTTTAAACTAGCTGTGTCCACTCATGCATGGGAGACAACTAGGTACAGTGCTTTTTTTAGGTTTCTTGTCCACTCACCCATTTAAGAAGGGCAGTCAGGGCGCTATGTGTAACTGCCTGTGTCCACTCCCACAGGGGAGACCAGCAGGCACAGCACTGTGTTGAACTGGCTGTGTCCACTCACTGACAGGAGATGGGCAGGCAGGGTGCTGTGTGGAACTTGTTGTTTCCACTCACCCATGGGAGATGAGCAGCCATGGCTCTGTGTTGAACTGGTTGTGTCCACACACTCATGGTAGACAGGGAGGCAAGGCGTTGTGTGGAACTGGCTGTGTCCACACACCCACGGTATATGTGCAGGGTTAGGGTTAGGGTTAGTGTTAGGGTTAGGTTTAAGACGGGCAGGGCCAGGGTTAGGGTTAGGTTTAGGGTTAGGGTTAGGATTAGGGTTAGGTTTAGGGTTAGGTTTAGGGTTAAGGTGAGGGTTAGGGTGAGGGTTAAAGTTAGGTTTAGGGTGAGGGTGAGGGTGAAGGTGAGTTTTAGTGTTAGGTTTAGGGTTAGGGTTAGGGTCAGGTTTAGGTGTTAGGGTAGGATTAGGGTTAGTGTTAGCATTAAGTGTTAGGGTTCGGATTAGGGTTAGGGTGAGGGTTAGGGTTAGGGTTACTGTGAGGGTTAGTGTTAGGGTGAGCTTGAGGGTTAAGGTGAGGGTCAGTTTCAGTGTTAGTGTTAGGGTCAGGGTTAGGTTTAGGGTTAGTGTGATGGTGAGGGTTAGGGTGAAGGTTATGGTTAGGGTGAAGGTGATGGTTAGGGTCAGGGTCAGGGTCAGAGTTCGGGTAGGGTCAAGGTCAAGTTAGGGTCAGGGTGAGGTTGTGGGTTAGGGTCAGGGTCAGGGTCAGGGTCAGTTCAGTGTTAGAGTTAGGGTCAGTGTTAGGGTTAGGTTTAGGGTCAGGGTAGGGTAAGTGTCAGGGTTAGGGTTGGTTTAGGGTTAGGGTTAGGGTTGGGGTTAGGGTTAGGGTTTAGGGTTAGGGTTAGGATTGGGGTTAGGGTTAGGGTTGGGGTTAGGGTTACGTTTAGGGTTAGGGTTAGGGTTTGGGTTAGGTTTATTGTTAGGGTTAAGGGTTAGGGTTAGAATTAGAATTAGGGTTAGGGTTAGGGTCACAGTCAGGGTCAGGGTCAGGGTTAGGGTTAGTGTTAGGGTTAGTGTTATGGAGGGGGTTAGGTTTAAGTTTAGGGTTAGGGTTGGTGTTAGGGTCAGGGTTAGGGTTGGGTTAGCGTTAGGGTTATGTTTGTGGTTATGGATAGGATTAGGGTTAGGGTTAGAGTTAAGCGTTGGCGATAGGGTTAGTGTTATGGTTAATTGTTAGGGTTAGGGTTAGAATTAGAGTTATGGTTTGGTTTATGGTTAAGGTTAGGTTTAGCTTTTGAGTTAGGGAGGTGGTAAGTGTAGGGTTAGGGATAGGGTTAGGGTTCGGGTTAGTGTTAGGGTTGGATAGGGTGGGGGTTAGGGTTAGGGTTAGGATTGAAGTGAGGTTTAGGATCAGGATCAGGCTCAGGCTCAGGGTTCGGGTTAGGCTTGGGGTTTGGGTTAGGGTTGGGGTTAGCCTCAGGGTTAGGATTGGAGTTGGGTTAGGGTTGGTGTTGGGGTTAGGGTTGGCGTTCAGGTTAGTGTTAGCTTTTGGGTTATGATAATGGTTAGGTTTGGGGTTAGGGAGGGGGTTATTATTAGATTTTGAGTTAGGGTTGGGGTCAGTGTTATGATTAGGGTTAGAGTTAGAGTTGGGGTTAGGGTTAGGGTTGGCGTTAGGGTTAGGGTTAGGGTTAGGGTTGGGGTTAGGGTTAAAGTTAGGTTTAGGCTTAGGGTTAGGGTTAGGTTTAGGTTTAGGGTTAGGGTCAGGGTCAGATTCAGGGTCAGGGTTAGGGTTGGGGTTAGGGTTAGGGTTGGGGTTAGGGTTATGTTTGGGGTTAGGGTCAGGTTTAGGGTTGGAGTTCGGGTCAGGGTTGGGGTTGGGGTTAGGGTTAGAGTTGGGGTTGGGGTTAGGTTTAGGGTCCGGGTTAGGGAGGGGGTTACGGTTAGGGTTAGAGTTAGGGTTGTGGTAGGGTTAGTGTTAGGGTTAGGGTTGGTGTTAGGGTTATGGTTAGGGTTGGATTTAGGGTTAGGGTTAGGGTTAGGGTTGGGGTTAGGGAGGGGCTTAGGTTTAGGGTTAGGTTCAGGGTTGGTGTTAGGGTTAGGTTTAGGCCTAGGATTAGGGTTGGGGTTAGGGTTAGGGTTAGGATTGGGGTAAGGTTAGGATTAGGTTTAGGGTTATGAGTTGAGGTTAGATTTAGGGTTAGGGTTAGTCTTATGTGTTAGGTTTAGTGTTAGTGTTAGGGTTACAGTTAGTGTAAGGGCTGTGTCCACTCACTCTCTTCCGACGGATAGGCAGGACACTGTGTGGAACTAGCTGTGTCCTCTCACCCACGGGAGACAGGCAGGCACAGTACTTTGTGTAACTGGCTGTGTCCACTCACCCATTGGGGATGGGTCGGCAGTGTGCTATGTGGAATAGGCTGTTTCCACTCACTCATGGGAGACGGGCAGGCAGGACTCTGTGTGGAACTGGCTGTGCCCACTCCCCCATGGGTGACGGGCCGGCACAGCACTGTGTCGAACTGCCTGTGTCCACTCACTGACGGGAGATGGGCAGTCAGGGTTCTGTGTGGAACTCGTTGTTTCCACACACCCACGGGAGACTGGCAGGCACTAGGCTGTGTGGAACTGGTTGTGTTCACTCACCCACCGGAGACGGGCCGGCAGGGTGCTGTTTGGAACTGTCTGTGTCCACTCACCCATGGGAAATGGGCAGGGTTAGGGTTAGGGTTAGGGTTAGGGCTAGGGTTTGGGTGAGGGTTAGGGTTAAGGTTAGGGTGAGGGTTAGGGTTAGGGTTAGGGTGAGGGTTAGTGTTAGGATTAGGGTTAGGGTTAGGCTCAGGGTTAGGGGTTAGAGTATGGTTAGGTTTTGGGTTAGGGTTAAGGTTTAGGGTTAGGGTTAAGGTGAAGGTGAGAGTGAGGGTTAGGGTGAGGGTTAGGTTTAGAGTGAGGGTGAGGGTGAGGGTGAGGGTCAGGGTCAGAGTTATGGTGAGGGTCAGCGTCAGCGTTAGGGTCAGGGTCAGATCAGGGTTAGGGTTAGGGTCAGTGTTACGGTTAGGTTTTGGGTCAGGGTTAGGGTAAGGGTCAGCGTTAGATTCAGGGTTAGAGTTAGGGTTCAGGTTTAGGGTCAGGGTTAGGTGTTAGGGTACGGTTAGCATTAGGGTTAGGGTTAAGGTCAGAGTTAGGGTTAGGGTAATGGTCAGGGTCAGGGTCAGTGTCAGGGTCAGTGTTATGGTGATGGTTAGGGTCGGGGTTAGGGTTAGGGTTGGGTTTAGGGTTAGGGTTGGTATTAGGGTCAGGGTTAGGTTTGAGGTTGGTGTTAGGGGTGGGGTTGGTGTTAGGGTTAGGGTTAGGGTTGTGGTTAGGGTTAGGGTTAGGGTTGGGGTTAGGGTTAGGGTTAGGGTCGGGTTTATATTTAGGGTTGGAGTAAGTGGTAGGGTTGGGGTTAGGGTTAGGGTTAGGGTTGGAGTTGGGGTTAGGTTTGGGTTAGGGTTAGGGTTAGGGTTAGGTTTAGGCTGAGGGTTAGATTTAGGGTGAGGGTGAGGGTTAAGGTTGGGGTTAGGGTCGTGGTTAGTCTTAGGGTTCGGGTTAGGTTTAGGTTTTTGGTTGGCTTTAGGGTCAGGCTTAGGGTTGGAGTTGGGGTTAGGTTTCGGGTTGGGTTTAGACTTAGTCTTGGGGTTAGGGTTACGGTTAGGTTTGGGGTTAGGGAGGGGTTTAGGTTTAGGGTTAGGGTTAGGGTTGGGGTTAGGGTTAGGGTTAGGCTTAGGGTTGGGTTTAGGGTTAAGGGTTGGGATTACAGTTGGGGTTAGGCTCTGGGGTAGGGTTGGAGTTGGGGTTATGGCTGGGGTTGGGTTTAGGGTTAGGGTTGTGGTTAGGGTTCAGGTTAGGCTTGGGGTTAGGGTTAGTGTTCAGGTTGGCGTTAGGGTTAGGGTTTGTGTTCGGTTAGGGTTAGGGTTAGGTTTAGGGTTGGAATTGGGGTTAGGTTTGGGGTAGGGTTAATGTTAGGGTTAGGTTTGGGTTTAGGGTTAGGGTTTGGGTGGTGGTTAGTGTTAGGGTTAGGGTTAGGGTTAGGTCAAGGGTTAGGGTTAGGGTTAGGGTTAGTGTTAGGTTTAGGTTTAGAGTTTAGGGTAGGGCTGTGTCCACTCAGTCTCTGGAGACGGATAAGCAGGGCCCTGTTTGAAACTAGCTGTGTCCACTCACCTATGGGAGACAACCAGGCACAGTGCTTTGTGTAACTTTCTTGTCCACTCACCCATTGAAGACGGGCAGTCAGGGCTCTATGTGGAACTGGCTGTGTCCACTCACTCACGAGAGATGAGCAGGCTGGGCGCTGTGTGGAACTGGCTGTGTCCACTCCCACAGGGGAGACCAGCAGGCACGGCGCTGTGCTGAACTGGCTGTGTCCACTCACTGACGGGAGATGGGCAGGCAGGGTGCTCTGTGGAACTTGTTGTTTCCACTCACCCATTGGAGATGGGCAGCCAGGGCTCTGTGTGGAACTGGTTGTGTCCACACACTCATGGTAGACAGGCAGGCAAGGCGCTGTGTGGACTGGCTGTGTCCACACACCCACCGTAGACGTGCAGGGTTAGGGTTAGGGTTAGTGTTAGGGTTAGGTTTAAGACGGGTAGGGCCAGGGTTAGTGTTAGGGTTTGGGTTAGGATTAGGGTTAGGTTTAGGGTGAGGGTTAGGTTTAGGGTGAGGGTTAGGGTGAGGGTTAAGGTTAGGGTTAGGGTGAGGGTGAGGGTGAGGGTGAGTTTTAGTGTTAGGTTTAGGGTTACGTTTAGGGTCAGGGTTAGGGTTTAGGGTAGGATTAGGGTTAGGTTTAGGGTTAAGTGTTGTTAGGGTTAGGGTTAGGGTGAGGGTGAGGGTTAGGTTTAGGGTTATGGTGAGGGTTAGGGTTAGGATGAGCTTGAGGGTTAGGGTGAGGGTCAGTGTCAGTGTTAGTGTTAGGTTCAGGGTTAGGTTTAGGTTTAGGGTGATGGTGAGGGTTAGGGTGAGGGTTACGGTTAGGGTCAGGTTCAGGGTCAGGGTTAGGGTTAGGGTCAAGGTCAAGGTTAGGGTCAGGGTCAGGGTGAGGTTGTGGGTTAGGGTCAGGGTCAGGGTCAGGGTCAGTTCAGTGTTAGGGTTACCGTCAGTGTTAGGGTTGGTTTAGGGTCAGGGTAGGGTAAGTGTCAGGGTTAGGGTTGGGTTTAGGCTTAGGGTTAGGGTTGGTGTTAGGGTTAGGGTTAGGGTTGGTGTTAGGGTTAGGGTTAGGGTTGGGTTATGGTTAGGGTTATGTTTGGGGTTAGGGTTAGGATTAGGTTTAGGGTTAGAGTTAAGCGTTGGCGATAGGGTTAGTGTTATGGTTAATTGTTAGTGTTAGGGTTAGAATTAGAGTTATGGTTTGGTTTACGGTTAGGGTAGGTTTAGGTTTGGAGTTAGGGAGGTGGTAAGGGTAGGGTTAGGGATAGGGTTGGGGTTAGGGTTAGTGTTAGGGTTGGAATTAGGGAGGGGGTTAGGGTTAGGATTAGGATTGAGGTTAGGTTTAGAATCAGGATCAGGGTCAGGGTCAGGCTCAAGGTTCGGTTTAGGGTCGGGGTTAGGGTTAGGGTTGGGTTTAGCCTCATGGTTAGGATTGGAGTTGGGGTTAGGGTTGGTGTTGGGGTTATGGTTGGGGTTGGGGTTAGTGTTAGCTTTGAGGTTATGATAAGGGTTAGGTTTGGGGTTAGGGAGGGGGTTATGATTAGATTTAGAGTTAGGGTTGGGTCAGGGTTAGGGTTAGGGTTAGAGGTAGAGTTGTTGTTAGGGTTAGGGTTGGCGTTAGGGTTAGGGTTAGGGTTAGGGTTAGGGTTGGGGTTAGGGTTAAGGTTAGGGTTAGGCTTAGGGTTAGGGTTAGGTTTAGGTTTAGGGTTAGGGTTAGGGTCAGCGTCAAGGTCAGGGTCAGGGTTAGGGTTGGGGTTAGGGTTAGTGTTGGGATTAGGGTTAGGGTTCGGGTTAGGGTCAGGGTTAATGTTCGAGTTGGGGTTAGGGTTGGGGTTGGTGTTAGGGTTAGGGTTGGGGTTGGAGTTAGGTTTAGTGTTCGAGTTAGGGAGGGGGTTAGGGTTAGGGTTAGAGTTAGGTTTGTGGTAGGGTTAGTGTTAAGGTTAAGGTTGGTGTTAGGGTTAGGGTTAGGGTTGGATTTAGGGTTACGGTTAGGGTTAGGTTTAAGGTTTGGGGTTAGGTTTAGAGTTAGGCTTAGGGTTAGGGCTGTGGTTAGGGTTAGGCTTAGGGTTAGGTTTGGGTTGAGGTTAGGGTTAGGGTTAGGTTTGGGGTTAGGGAGGGGGTTAGGTTTAGTGTTAGGTTCAGGGTTGGGGTTAGGGTTAGGGTTAGTGTTAGTGTTAGGGTTACAGTTAGTGTAAGGGCTGTGTCCACTCACTCTCTTCAGACGGATAGGCAGGACGCTGTGTGGAACTAGCTTTGTCTTCTCATCCATGGGAGACAGGCAGGCACAGTGCTTGTGTAACTGGCTGTGTCCACTCACCCATTGGGGACGGGCAGTCTGGGTGGTATGTGGAACAGTCTGTTTCCACTCACTCACGGGAGACGGGCAGGCAGGACTCTGTGTGGAACTGGCTGTGCCCACTCCCCCATGGGTGACGGGCAGGCACGGCGCTTTGTCGAACTGCCTGTGTCCACTCTTTGACGGGAGATCGGCAGTCAGTGATCTGTGTGGAACTGGTTGTTTCCACACACCCACGGGAGACTGGCAGGCACTAGGCTGTGTGGAACTGGTTGTTTCCACTCACCCATGGGAGACGGGCACGCAGAGATCTGTGTGGAACTGGTTGTGTTCACTCACCCACCGGAGACGGGCTGGCAGGGTGCTGTTTGGAACTGGCTGTGTCCACTCGCCCATGGGAGATGGGCAGGGTTATGGTTAGGGTTAGGGTTAGGGTGAGGGTTAGGGTTAAGGTTAGGGTGAGGGTTAGGTTTAGGGTGAGGGTGAGGGTTAGTGTTAGGATTTGGGTTAGGGTTAGGCTCAGGGTTAGGGGTTAGAGTAGGGTTAGGTTTAGGGTTAGGGTTAAGGTTTAGGGTTAGGTTTAGGTTGAGGGTGAGAGTGAGGGTTAGAGTGAGGGTTAGGTTTAGTGTGAGGGTTTGGGTTAGGGTGAGGGTGAGGGTCAGGGTCAGATTTATGGTGAGGGTCAGCGTCAGCGTTAGGGTCAGGGTCAGATCAGGGTTAGGGTTAGGGTCAGTGTTACGGTTAGGTTTTGGTTCAGGGTTAGGGTAAGGGTCAGCATTAGATTCAGGGTTAGAGTTAGGGTTATGTTTAGGGTCAGGGTTAGGTGTTAGGGTACGGTTAGCATTAGGGTTAGGGTTAAGGTCAGAGTCAGGGTTAGGGTAATGGTCAGGGTCATGGTCAGGCTCAGGGTCAGTGTTATGGTGAAGGTTAGGGTCGGTGTTAGGTTTAGGGTTGGGGTTAGGATTAGGGTTGGTATTAGGGTCAGGGTTAGGTTTGAGGTTAGTGTTAGGGTTGGGGTTGGGTTTAGGGTTAGGGTTAGGGTTAGGGTTAGAGTTAGGGTCGTGTTTACATTTAGGGTTCAGGTTAGGGTTAGTGTTGGGGTTATGGTCAAGGTTAGGGTCTGAGTTGGGGTTAGGTTTGTGGTTAGGGTTAGGGTTGGTGTTAGGGTTACAGTTAAAGTTGGGGTTAGGAAGAGGATTAGGTTTAGCATTAGGATTAGGGTTTGTGTTAGGGTTAGGGTTAGGTTTATGGTTGGGGTTAGGGTTAAGGGTTGGTATTAGGGTTGAGGTTAGGGTCAGGGTTAGGGCTGGAGTTGGGTTTAGGGTTGGGGTTGAGGTTACGGTTAGGGTTGAGGTTAGGGTTAGGGATAGTATTGTGGTTATGGAGGGTTTTAGTGTTAGGGTTAGCGTTATTGTTGGGGTTAACGTTACGGTTAGTGTTAGGGTTAGGGTTGGGGTTAGGGTTAGGGTTAGGGTTAGGATCGGGTTAGGGTGAGGGTTAGGGTTAGGCTTAGGGTTAGAGTTAGGGTGGGGGTTAGGGTTAGGGTTGGGGTAGGGTCAGGGTTAGGCTTGAGGTTAGTATTAGGGTTAGGGTGGGGCTTAAGATTAGGGTTAGGGTTGGGTTTGGGTTAGGGTTAGGTTTAGGTTTAGGGTTAGGTTTGGAGTTGGGATTAGGTTTTCTGTTGGGTTTAGAGTTAGAGTAGGGCTTAGGGTTAAGGTTATTGTTGGGGTTAAGGAAGGGGTTAGGTTTAGGGTTTGGGATGGGGTTAGGTTTAGGGTTAGGGTTAAGAGTTAAGGTTAGGTTTAGGATTAGTGTTAGGTTTGAGGTTAGGGTTGGTTTTACGGTTAGGGTTAAGGTTAGGGTTAAGCGTTACGGTTAGGATTAGGGTTAAGGGTTAGGGTTAGGGTTTGTGTTATGGTTAGAGTTAGGGTTAAGGCTGTGTCCACTCACTCTCTGGAGATAGGCATGTAGGGCGCTTGTGGAACTGGCTGTGTCCACTCACCAATGGCAGACGGGCAGGCAGGGCGCTTTGTGGAACTGGCGGTGTCCACTCACTGGAGAACGGAAGGCAGGGTGCTCGGTGGAAGTAGCTGTTTCCACTCACCCACGGGAGTCAGGCAGGCAGGGCGCTGTGTGGAACTTGCCATGTCCACTCACCCAGGGGAGACAGACAGGCAAGGCGCTGTGTTTAACTGGCTGTGTCCACTCACCCACGGGAGAAGGAGAGAAGAACACACGTCTCTGTGTTCAACTAGCGGTGTCCTCACGCCCACGGGAGACGGGCAGACAGGGCGCTGTGTAGAACTGGCTGTGTCCGCTCACCCACGGGAGACGGGCAGGCAGGGCGCTTTGTGGAATTGGCGGTGTCCACTCACTCACTGTAGAACGGCAGGCAGGGCACTGTGTGGATCTAGCTGTTTCCACTCAACCACGGGAGACAGGCAGGCACGGCGCTGTGTGGAAATGGCTGTGTCCACTCACACACTGGAGACGGGCAGTCAGGGCATTGTGTTTAAATGGCTGTGTCCATTCACCCTCTGAAAATGGGCAGGCAGGGAACTGTGTTGACCTGGCTATGTCCATACACGCATGGGAGACGGGCATACAGGGCGCTGTGTGGAACTGTCTGTGTCCACTCACCCATGGAAGACGGGCAGGCAGGGCACTGTGTCGAACTGGCCGTGTCCACACACCCATGGGAGACGGGCAGACAGGGCACTGTGTGGAACTGTCTGTGTCCACTCCCCCATGGGAGACGGGCAGGCAGGGTGCTGTGTGGAACTGGTGGTTTCCACTCACACACGGGAGACGGGCAGGTGGGTTCTGTGTTGAACTGGCTTTGTCAACACCCCCACTTTAGACGTGCAGGCGGGGCACAGGGTTCAACTGACTGTGTCCACTCCCCCACGTGAGATGGGCAGGCACGGCGCTTTGTGGAACTGGCTGTGTCCACTCACCTACGGGAGATTGGCTGGCAGGGTGCTCTGTGGAACTGGTGGTTTCCACTCACTCACTAGAGACGGGCACTGTGTGGACCTAGCTGTGTCCACTATCCCACAGGAGACAGGCAGGCACAGCACTGTATGTAACTGGCCGTGTCCACCCACACACTGGAGACGGGCAGTCAGGTCGCTGTGTGGACTGGCTGTGTCCACTCACCCAATGGACATGGGCAGGCAGGGCACTGTGTTGCACTGGCTGTGTCCACACACCCTCGGGTGATGAGCATACAGGGCGCTGTGTGGAACTGGCTGTGTCCACTCACCATCGGAAGACAGGCAGGCAGTGCGTAGTGTTGAACTGTCCATGTCCACACACCCATGGGAGGCGGGCACACAGTGCGCTGTGTGGCCCCGGCTATGTCCACACCACCAAAGGAGACAGGCAGGTAGGGCGCCGTGTGGAACTGGCAGTGTCCACTCACCCATGGAAGACGGACAGGCAGGGCGCTGTGTCAAAATGGCTGTGTCCACTCACTCTCTGGAGACGGGCAGGCAGGGCGCTGTGTGGAACGAGCTGTGTCCACTCACCCACGGTAGACGGGCAGGCACAGTGCTGTGTGTAACTGGTTGTGTCCACTCACCCACTGGAGACGGTCAGTCAGGGCGCTGTGTGGAACTGGCTGTGTACACTCACCCACTGGAGATGGGCAGGCAGGGTGCTGTGTTGTACTGGCTGTGTCCACACACCCATGGGACACGGGCATAGAGGGCGCTGTGTGGAACTGGCTGTGTCCACTCACCCACGGAAGACGGGCAGGCAGGGCGTTGTGTTGAACTTGCTGTGTCCACTCACCCACGGGAGATGTGCAGGCAGGGCGCTGTGTGGAATTGTCTGTGTCCACTCACCCACGAGAGACGGGCAGGCAGGGCGCTGTGTGGAACTGGCTGTGTCCACTCCCCCAGGGGAGATGGGGAGGAACGGGGCTGTGTGGAACTGGCTGTGTCCACTAACCGACGGGAGATGGGGAGGCAGGGCACTGTGTGGAACTGGCTGTGTCCACTCACCCACGGGGGATGGGCTGCCAAGGCCCTGTGTTGAACTGGCTGTGTCCACTCACACTTGGGAGACGGGCAGGCAGGGCGCTGTGTTGAACTGGCTGTGTCTACATACCCACAGGAGACGGGGTGGCACGGCGTGTGTTCAACTGGCCATTTCCTCACAGCCACCGGAGACGGGCAGGCAGGGCACTGAGTAGAACTGGCTGTGTCCACTCACCCACGGGAGATGGGCATACAGGGCGCTGTGTGGAATTGGCTGTGCCCACTCACTCACAGGAGACCGGCAGGCGGGGCGAGTGTTGAACTAGCTGAGTCCGCTCACCCAGTGGAGATGGGCAGGCAGGGCGCTGTGTTGAACTGGCTGTATCCACACACCCATGTTAGATGGGCATACAGGGCACTGTGTGGGAGTGTCTATGTCCACTCACCCATGGAAGACAGGCAGGCAGGGCGCTGTGTTGAACTGGCCATGTCCACACACCCATCAAAGACGGGCAGACAGGGCGCTGTGTGGAACTGGCTGTGTCCTCTCACCCACGGGAGATGGGCAGGCAGGGCGCTGTCTGGAACTGGCTGTGTGGAACTGGTGGTGTCCACTCACCCATGGGAGATGGGCAGGTAGCGTGCTGAGTGGATCTGGCTGTGTCCACACACCCACGGGTTACGGGAAGGCATGGCGCGGTGTGGAACTGGCTGTGTCCACTCACCCATGGGAGACGTTCAGGCACGCCTCTGTGTGGAACTGTCTGTGTCCACTAACCCATGGGAAACGGGCAGGAAGTGCACTCTGTAGAACTGGCTATGTCCACACACCGACGGGAGACGGGCAAGTAGTGCGATGTGTTGAATTGGCTGTGTCCACACACCCACGGGAGACCGTGAGGCAGGGTGCTGTGTTGAACTGGCTGTGTCCTCTCTCCGACAAGAAACGGGCAAGAAGTGAGCTGTGTTGAACTGGCTGTGTCCACGCACCCACGGGGGATGATCAGGCAGGGCGCTGTGTGGAACTGGCTGTGTCCACTCACTCTCTGGAGACGGGCAGGCAGGGCGTTGTGTGGAACTAGCTGTGTCCACTCACCCACGGGAGAAGGGTAGGCAGGGCACTGTGTAACTGGCTGTGTCCACATACCCACTGGAGTCGGGCAGGCAGGGTGCTGTGTTGAACTGGCTATGTCCACATACCCACGGGAGATGGGCAAGAAGGGCGCTGTGTAGAACTGGCTGTGTCCACTCCCACAGGAGATGGGCAGGCAGGGCGCTGTGTTTAACTGGCCGTGTCCACACACCCATGGGAGACGGGCAGGCAGGGCCCTGTGTAGAACTGGCTGTGTCCACTCATCCATGGTAGATGGGCAGGCATTGTGCTGTGTGGAACTGGCCGTGTCCACACACACACAGGAGACGTGCAGACAGGGCGCTGTGTGGAACTGGCTGTGTCCACTCAGCCATGGGAGAAGGGCAGGCAGGGCGCTGTGTTAAACTGGCTGTGTCCACACACCCATGGGAGACTGGCAGGCAGGGCGCTGTGTGGAAATGTCTGTGTCCACACACCCATGGGAGATGGGCAGGCAGGGCGCTGTGTGGAACTGGCTGTGTCCACTCACCCACGGGAGACGGGCAGAGATGGTGCTGTGTGGAACTGCCTGTGTCCAAACACCCACAGGAGACGGGCAGGCAGGGCGCAGTGTGGATCTGGCTGTGTCCACACACTCACGGGAGACGGGTAGGCAGGGCGCTGTGTGAAACTGGCTGTGTCTACTCACATATAGAAGACAGGCAGGCTGGGTGCTGTGTGGAACTGGCTGTGTCCACACAACCACGGAAGACGGGAGGCACGGTGCTGTGTTGGACTGGCCGTGTTCTCACTCCCATGGTAGACATGCAGGCAGGACAGTGTGTGGATCTGGCTGTTTGCACACACCAGGCACCGCGCTGTATGGAAATGGCTATGTCCACTCACCCACTGGAGATGGGCAGTCAGGGAGCTGTGTGGAAATGGCTGTTTCCACTCACCCACCAGATACGGGCAGGCAGGGCACTGTGTGGAACTGGCCTTGTCCAGTCCCCCATGGGAGAGGGGCAGGCACAGCGCTTCATGGAACTGGCTGTGTCCACTCACACACGGGAGATGGGCAGGCAGGGTGCTGTGTGGAACTGGTTGTTTCCACTCACACACAGGAGACGGGCAGGCACGGCACTGTGTGGAACTGGGTGTGTCCACTCACCCACGGGACAAGGGGATGTAGGGTGCTGTGTTGAACTGGCTTTGTCAACGCCCCCACTCTAGACGGGCAGGCAGGTCGCAGGTTTGAACTGGCTGTGTCCACTCACCAACGGAAGACGGGCAGGCAGGGCCCTGTGTGGAACTGGAAGTGTCCAAGAACCCACGAGAGACAGGCAGGTACGGCGCTGTGTGGAACTTGCTGTGTCCACACACCCACGGGAGACGGGCAGGCAGGGTGCTTGGTGCATCTGGCTGTGTCCACTCACCCACAGCAGATGGGCATGCAGGGCGCTGTGTTGAACTGGCCCTGTCCACTCACCCACAGGAGATGGGCAGGCAGGGCGATGTGTTGTACTGGCTGTGTCCACACACCCACGTGAGACGAGCAGGCACGGTGCTGTGTTTAACTGGCCGTGTCCTCACACCAACGGGAGATGGGCAGGCAGGGCGCTGTGTGGAACTGGCTGTGTCAACAAACCAACAGGAGACGGGCAGGCAGGGCGCTGTGTGGAACTGGCTGTTTCCACTCACCCAGGGGAGACGAGCAGGCATGGCTTGGTGTGGAACTGGCTGTGTCAACTCACCCACGGGAGACGGGCAGGTAGGGTGCTGACTGGATCTGGCTGTGTCCACACACTCATGGGAGGTGGGAAGGTTAGGTGCTGTGTTGAACTGGCTGTGTCCACTCACCCACGCGCGAGGTGTCGGCAGGGTGTCGTTTGGATCTGGCTATGTCCACAAACCCATGGGAGACGGGCAGGCAGTGCGCTGTGTGGAACTGGCTGTGTCAACACACCCACTGGAAACGGGCAGGCAGGGCGCTGTGTGGAACTGGCTGTGTCCACTCACCCAAGGGAGACAGGCAGGCAGAGCGCGGTGTGGAACTGGCTGTGTCCACTCACGCACGGGAGACGGGCAGGCAGGGTGCTGTGGGGTCCTGGTTGTGTCCACTAACACACGGGAGACAGGCAGGCAGGGCGCTGTGTTGAACTGGCTGTGTCCATTCACCCACCGGAGACTGGCTGGCAGGGCGCTGTGTTGAACTGGCTGTGTGACTCACCCACGGGAGACGGGCAGGCAGGGCGCTGTGTGGAAATGGCTGTGTCCACTCAAGCAGGGCAGACGGGCAGACAGGGTGCTGTGTGGAACTGGCTGTGGCCAATTACCCACGGGAGACGGGCAGGCAGGGCATTCTGTTGAACTGGCTGTGTCCTCTCACCCACGGGAGATGGGCAGGCAGTGCACTGTGTTGAACTGGCTGAGTCCACTTACCCACTGGAGATGGGCAGACAGGGCCCTGTGTGGAACTGGCTGTGTCCACTCACCCACGGTAGACGGGCAGGCACGGTGGTGTGTGTAATTGGCTGTGTCCACTGACCCACGGGAGATGGGCAGGCAGGCTGCTGTGTGGAACTGGTTGTTTCCACTCACCCACAGGAAATGGGCAGGCAGAGCACTGTGTAACTGGCTGTGTCCACACACACACTGGAGACGAGCAGGCAGGGCGCTGTGTGGAACTGGCTGTGTCCACTCACCGACGGGAGATGGGCAGGAAGGGTGCTGTGTGGAACTGGTTGTTTCCACACACCCATGGGAGACGGGCAGGCATGGTGCTGTGTGGAACTGGTTGTTTCCACTCACCCATGGGAGACGGTCAGGCAGGGCGCTGTGTGGAACTGGCTCTGTCCACTCACTGATGGGAGACGGGCAGGGAGGGGCTGTGTTGAACTGGCTGTGTCCACTCAGCCATGGGAGATGGGCAGGCAGGGCGCTGTGTGGAACTGGCTGTGCACGATCACCCATGGGAGACGGGCAGGCACGGTGCTGTGTGGATCTGGCTGTGTCCACTCACCAACGGGAGATGGACTGGCATGGCGCTGTGTGGAACTGGGTGTGTCCACTCACCCATGGGAGACAGGCAGGTGGGGTGCTGTGTGGATTTGGCTGTGTCCACACACCCTTGGGTGACGGGCACATTGGTCGGTGTGTGGAACTGGCTGTGTCCACACACACATGGGAGACGGGCAGGCAGGGCGTTGTGTTGAATTGGCTGTGTCCACACAGCCACAGGAGACAGGCAGGCAGGGTGCTGTGTGGAACGCGCTGTGTCCACACACCCACGGGAGACTGGCAGGCACAGCGCTGTGTGGACTGGCTGTGTCCAAACACCCATGGGAGACAGGTAGGTAGGGTGCGGTGTGGACCTGGCTGTTTCCACACACCCACCGGAGATGGACAGGCATGGCAGGGTGTTTAACTGGCTGTTTACACAGTGTCACGGGAGACGGGGAGTCAGGTCGCTGTGTTGAACTGGCTGTGTTCACTGACCCACGGGAGAAAGTCATGCACGGTGCTGTGTTGAATTGGCCGTGTTATCACACCCACGGGAGACGGGCATGCTGGGTGCTGTGTGGATTGGCTGTGCCCACTCACCTTCGGGAGACGGGCAGGTAGGACGCTGTGTGGAACTGGCTGTGTCCACTTCCCCATGGAATACAGGAAGACAGGGCACTGTGTGGAACTGGCTGTGTCCATAAACCCATGGGAGACGGGCAGGCAGGGCGCTGTGTGGAACTGGCTGTGTCCACTCACCCATGGCAGACGGGCAGGCACGACGCTGTGTTGTACTGGCCGTGTCCACACACCGATGAGAGACGGGCAGACAAGGCGCAGTGTGGAACTAGCTGTGTCCACACACCCACGGGAAACGGGCAGGCACAGTGCTGTGTGTAACTGGCTGTGTCCACTCACCCAATGGAGACGGGCAGTCAGGGCGCTGTGTGGAACTGGCTATGTCTTCACACCCACTGGAGATGGCAGGTAGGGCGCTGTATTGAACTGGCATGTCCACACACACAAGGGAGACGGGAAGGCTGGGCGCTGTGTGGAACTGGCTGTGTCCACTCACCCATGGGAGACAGGCAGGCAGGGCGCTGTGTGGAATTGGCTGTGTCTAGACACACACGGGAGATGAGCAGGCAGGGCCCTGTGTGGATCTAGCTGTGTCCACTCACCCACGGTAGACGGGCAGCAGGGCACTGTGTGGAACTGGCTGTGTCCACTCACCCACGGGAGACGGGCAGGTAGTCCGCTGTGTGAATCTGGCTGTGTCCACACACCCATGGGAGACCGGCAGGCTGGGCGCTGTGTTGAACTGGCTGTGTCCACTCACCCACGGGAGCCGGGCAGGCAGGGCCCTGTGTGGATCTGGCTGTGTCCACTCACCCATGGGAGATGGGCAGGCAGGGGATGTGTGGAACTGACTGTGTGCACTCCCCCACGGGAGACGGGCAGGCACAGCACTGTGTGGGACTGGCTGGGTCCACTCACCCACGGGAGATGGGCAGGCAGGATGCTGTGTGGAACTGGTTGTTTCCATTCACCCACGAGAGAGGGGCAGGCACGGTGCTGTGTGGAACTGGTTGCTTCCACTCACCCACGGGAGACGGGCAGGCAGGGCGCTGTGTTGAAATGGCTGTGTCCACTCACCCACGGAAGATGGGCAGGCAGGGCGCTGTGTGGAACTGGCTGTGTGGAACTGGCTTTGTCCACTCACCCATGGCAGACGGGAAGGGAGGGTGCTGTGTGGATCTGGCTGTGTCCACACACCCAGGGGAAACGGGCAAGCAGGGTGCAGTGTGAAACTGGCTGTGTCCACTCACCCACGGGAGACGGGCAGGTACGGTGCTGTGTTTAACTGGCTGTGTCTACATACACACGGGATATGGGCAGGCAGGGCACTGTGTGGAACAGGCTGTGTCTACTCACCCAGGGTGACGGGCAGGTTGGGCGCTGTGTGGTACTGTCTGTGTCCACTCACCCACGGGAGACCGGCAGGCAAGGTGCTGTGTTGAACTGGCAGTGTCCACACACCCACGGGAGACGGGCAGGAAGGGCGCTGTGTGGAACTGGCTGTGTCCACTCACTCTCTGGAGACGGGCAGGCACAGTGCTGTGTGTAACTGGCTGTGTTTACTCACCAGATGGAGATGGCAGGCACGGCGCTGTGATGAACTGGCGTGTCCACACACCCAAGGGAGACGGGCAGGCTGAGCGATGTGTGGAACTGGCTGTGTCCACACACCCAAGGGGGACAGGCAGGGAGGGTGCTGTGTTGAATTGACTGTATCCACACACCCACAGGAGATGGGCAGGAACGGCGCTGTGTTCAACTGGCTGTGTCCTCACAGCCTCACAGCCACGGAAGACGGGCAGGCAACGCGCTGTGTGGAACTGTTGTGTCTTCTCACCCACAGGAGACGTGCAGGCAGGGCGCTGTGTTGAACTGGCTATGTCCACTAACCCACGGGAGACGGGCATGCTAGGTGCTGTGTGGAATTGGCTATGTCCACACACCCACCGGAGACGGGCAGGCAGGGCGCTATGTGGAACTGGCTATGTCCACTCACTCACTGGAGACGGCCAGGCAGGGCACTGTGTTTAACTAGTTGTGTCCACTCACCCAAGGGAAATGGGCAGGCACAGTGCTGTGTGAAACTGGCTGTGTCCACTCAGCCACTGGAGATGACAGGCAGGGCGCTGTGTTGAACTGGCATGTCCACACACCCAAGGGAGTCGGGCAGGCTGGGTGCTGTGTGGAACTGGCTGTGTCCACACACCCATGGGAGACAGGTAGTCAGGGCCCTGTGTTGAACTGGCCGTGTCCACACACTAATGGGAGACGGAAAGACAGGGCGCTGTGTGGACCTGGCTGTGTCCACACAGCCACGGGAGACGGGCAGGCAGAGCACTGTGTTGAATTGGCCGTGTCCACACACCGATGTGAGACGGGCAGACAGGGCGCTGTGTGGAACTGGCTGTGTCTACACACACGGGGGACGGGCAGGCAGGGCGCTGTGTGGAACTGGCTGTGTGCATTCCCCCAGAGGAGACGGGCAAGCACGGTACTGTGTTTAACTGGCTGTGTCCACTCACCCACGGGAGATGGGCAGGTAGGGTGCTGTGTGGAACTGGTTGTTTCCATTCAACCACGGGAGACCGTCAGGCAGGGTGCTGTGTGGAACTGGCTGTGTCCACTCACTCTCTGGAAACGGGCAGGCAGGGTGCTGTGTGAACTAGTTGTGTCCACTCACCCCCAGGAGATGGGTAGGCACAGTGCTGTGTGTAACTGGCTGTGTCCACTCAACCACTGGAGATAGCAGACAGGACGCTGTGTTTAACTGGCATGTCCACACACCCAAGGGAGACCGGCAGGCTGGGCGCTGTGTCGAAAAAGCTGTTCACACACACAAGGGAGAGGGCAGACAGGATGCTATGTTGAACTGGCCGTGTCCACATACTCATGGGAGACAGGAAGACAGGGCGCTGTTGAAACTGACTGTGTCCACTCACCCACGGGAGATGGACTGGCACGGCGCTGTGTGGAACTTCCTGTGTGCACTCACCCACAGGAGAAGGGCAGGTAGGGTTCTGTGTGGATCTGGCTGTGTCCACACACCCTTGGAAGTCGGGAACGCTGGGCGTTGTGTGGAATTGGCTGTGTCCACACACCCACGGAAGATGGGCAGGTAGGGTGCTGTGTGGATCTGGCTGTGTCCACACACTCACATGATACAGGCAGGCAGGGTGAGGTGTTGGACTGGCTGTGTCAAAACACCCACGGGAGATGGGCATGCTGGGTGCTGTGTGGACTGGAAGTGTCCACTCACCTTCGGGAGATGGACAGGCAGGGCGCTGTGTGGTACTGGCTTTGGCCACTTACCCCAGGGAGACGGGCAGGCAGAGCGCTGTGTGGAACTGGCTGTGTGGAACTGGCTGTTTCCACTCACCCACGACAGACGGACAGGCAGGGCGCTGTGTTGAACTGGCCGTGTCCACACACCCATGGGAGACGGGCAGGCATGGCACTGTGTGGAACTGGCTGTGTCCTATCAGCCACAGGAGATGGGCTGGCAGGGCACTGTGTGGAACTGGCTATGTGGAGCTGGCTGTGTCCACACACACATGGGATACGGGCAGGCATGGCACTGTGTGGAACTGGCTGTGTCCTATCAGCCACAGGAGATGGGCTGGCAGGGCACTGTGTGGAACTGGCTGTGTGGAACTGGCTGTGTCCACTCACCCATAGGAGACGGGCAGGTAAGGCGCTTTGTGAAATTGGCTGTGTCCACTGACCCACAGGAGATGGACAGGCAGAGGCCTGTGTAAAACTGGCTGTGTCCACGCACTCTCGGGATGAGGGCAGGCTGGGTGCTTTGTGGATCTGGCTGTTTCCACTCACCTACGTGAGACGGAAAGGTAGGGTGCTGTGTTGAACTAGCTGTGTCCACTCACACAAGAGAGACAGGGAGGTAGGGTGCTTTGTTGAACTGGCTGTGTCAACACATCCACTGGAGACTGCCAGCCAGGGCGCTGTGTGGAACTGCCTGTGTCCACTCACCCAGGGGAAACGGGCAGGCAGGGCGAGGTTTGGAACTGGCTGTGTCAACTCACCCACGCGAGACAGGCAGGCAGGGCATGGTGTGGAACTGGCTGTGTCCACACACCCAAGGGAGACGGGCAGGCAGGGCACTGTGTGGATCTGGCTGTGTCCACTCACTCACTGGAGACGGGCAGGCAGGGCACTGTGTGGAACTAGCTGTGTCCAATTTCCCATGGGAGACGGGCAGGCACAGCGTTCTATGTAACTACTCGTGTCCACTCACCCACTGGATACGGGCAGTCAGGGCACGGTGTGGAACTGGCTGTGTCCACTCACCCATTGAAGATGACCGGGCTGGGCATGGTGTGGAACTGGCTGTGTCCACACACCCATGGGAGACAGGCAGGCAGCGAACTGTGTGGAACTGGCTGTATCCACAAACACACGGGTGACGGGCAAGTAGGGCGCTGTGTGGAACTGGCTGTGTGCACTCACCCACGGGAGACGGGCAGGCACTGCGCTGTGTGGAATTGGCTGTGTCGACTAACCCATGGGAGACGGGCAGTCAGGGCGCTGTGTGGTATTGGCTGTTTCTACACACCCACGGGAGACGAGCAGAAACGGCACTGAGTGGAACTGGCTGTGTCCACTAACCAACGGGAGACGGGCAGGCAGGGCCCTGTGTGGAACTGGCTGTGTCCTCACTCACACAGGAGACGGACAGGTAGTGCGCTGTTGTCTTGGCTGTTTCCACTCACCCACGGGAGACGGAGAGGCACGGTGCAGTGTTGAACTGGCCATGTCCCTACATCCACGGGAGAAGAGCAGACAGGGCGCTGTGTGGAACTGGCTGTGTCCACTCACCCACGGGAGAAGTGCAGGCAGGGCGCTGTGTGGAACTGGCTGTGTACAATCTGCCACTGGAGGCGGGAAGGCAGGGCGCTGTGTTGAACTGACTGTGTCCACTCACCCATGGGAGACGGGCAGGCACGGCACTGGCCGTGTCCACACACTAATGGGAGACGGAAAGACAGGGCGCTGTGTGGACCTGGCTGTGTCCACACAGCCACGGGAGATGGGCAGGCAGAGCACTGTGTTGAATTGGCCGTGTCCACACACCGATGTGAGACGGGCAGACAGGGCGCTGTGTGGAACTGGCTGTGTCTACACACACGGGGGACGGGCAGGCAGGGCGCTGTTTGGAACTGGCTGTGTCCACTCACCCATGGGAGACGGGCAGGCAGGGCGCTGTGTGGAACTGGCTGTGTGCACCCCCCCAGAGGAGACGGGCAAGCACGGTACTGGCTGTGTCCACTCACCCACGGTAGATAGGCAGGCAGGGCACTGTTTGGAACTGGCTTGTCCACTCACCCACGGAAGACGGACTGGCAATGCACTGTGTGGAACTGGCTGTGTCCACTCACCCACGGGGGAAGGGCAGGTAGGGTTCTGTGTGGAAATGGCCGTGTCCACACACCCTTGGGAGACAGGAATGCTGGGCGCTGTGTGGAACTGGCTGTGTCCACACACCCACGGGAGATGGGCAGGTAGGGTGCTGTGTGGACTGGCTGTGTCCACTCACCTTCAGGAGACGGACAGGCAGGGCGCTGTGTGATATTGGCTGTGGCCACTTACCCAAGGGAGACGGGCAGGCACGGCGCTGTGTGGACCTGGCTGTGTGGAACTGACTGTGTCCACTCACCCACGGCAGACGGGCAGGCAGGGTGCTGTGTTGAACTGGCCATGTCCACACACCGATGGAAGACGGACAGACA
Source organism: Microcebus murinus (assembly GCF_040939455.1). Classification (NCBI taxonomy): domain Eukaryota; kingdom Metazoa; phylum Chordata; class Mammalia; order Primates; family Cheirogaleidae; genus Microcebus; species Microcebus murinus. Next base: position 114,946 of record NW_027438991.1, on the reverse strand, counting down.
GTGCGCTGTGTGGAACTGGCTGTGTTGAACACACCCACGGGAGACGGGCAGGCAGGGCGCTGTGTGGAACTGGCTGTGTCCACTAAACCACGGGAGACAGGCAGGCAGGGCGCTGTGTGGAACTGGCTGTGTCCACACACCCATGGGAGATGGGCAGGCAGGGCGCTCTGTGGAACTGGCTGTGTCCACTCACTCACGGCAGACGGGCAGGCAGGGCGCTGTGTTGAACTGGCCGTGTCCACGCACCGATGAGAGACGGGCAGAGAGGGCGCTGTGTGAAACTGGCTGTGTCCAAAAACCCAATGGAGATGGCAGGCAGGGCGCTGTGTTTAATTGGCTGTGTCCACTCACCCAAGGGAGACGGGCAGGCTGGACGCTGTGTGGAACTGGCTGTGTCCAGACACCTACAGGAGATGGGCTGGAATTGCGCGGTGTGGAAATTGCTGTGTCCACACACCCACGGGAGACTTGGAGGCAGGGCGCTGAGTGGAACTGGCTGTTTCCACACACCCTAGGCAAATGGGCACGCAGGACGCTTTTTGGAAATGGCTGTGTCCACACATCCACGGGACACGGGCAGGCAGGGCGCAGTGTGGAATGGGTTGTGTCCACACACCCAGTGGTTTGGGCAAGCTGGATGCTGTGTGGAACAGGCTTTGTCCACACACCCACGCGAGATGGGCAGGCAGAGCGCTGTGTGGAACTGGCTATGTACACACACCCAAGGGAGATGGGCAGGTGGTACGCAGTGGGGAACTGGCTGTGTCCACACACCCACGGGAGACGGGCAGGGTGCTACTTTGAACTGGCTGTGTCCACACGCCCATGGGAGATGGGCAGGCAGGGCGCTGTGTGGAATGGGCTGTGTCCACACACCTAAGGAGATGGGAAACCATGACTCTGTGTGGAAATACTGTGTCCACACACCCACGGGAGACAAGCAGGCAGGGTGCTGTGTGGAGATGGCTGTGTCCACGCAGCCACGGGAGATGGGAAGACAGGGTGCTGTGTGGATATGACTGTGTCCACACACCCACATGAGATGGGTTCGCAGTGCTCTGTGTGGATCTGGCTGTGTCCACGCACCCACGGGAGATGGGCGAGCAGGACGTGATGTGGAACTGGCAGTGTCCCCACACCCACGGGACACGGGCAGGCAGGGGGTTGTTTGGAACTGGCTGTGTCCACGCACCCACAGGAGACGGGCGCGCAGGGCATGTTGTGGAAATGGTTGTGTCCACACACCCACAGGAGATGGGCAGGCAGGGCGTTGTGCGGAACTGGCAGATTCCACACACCCACGGAGACGGGCATGACGGGTACAGTGTGTAACTGGTTGTGTCCACTCACACACAGGAGACGGGCTGGCAGGACGCTGGGTGGAACTCGCTGTGTTCACATTCCCATGGGAGACAGACATGCAGGGCACTGTGTGGAACTGGCTGTGTCCACACACTCATGGTAGATGTGCAGGGTTAGGGTTAGTGTTACAGTGAGGGTTAGTGTTAGGGTCAGGGTCAGGGTCAGGGTCAGGGTTAGGGTTAGGGTTGGGGTTAAGGTTAGGGTTGGGGTTAGGGTTAGGGTTGGGCTTAGGGTCAGGGTTAAGTTTGGAGTTGGGGTTAGGGTTGTGGTTGGGGTTAGGGTTAGGTTTGAGGTTAGGGTTAGAGTTAGGGTTGGGGTTAGGGAGAGGGTTAGGGTTAGGGTGATGGTGAGGGTTAGAGTTAGGGTTAGGGTTAGGGTCAGGTTTAGGGGTTAGGTTAGGATTAGGGTTAGGCTTAGGGTTAGGGTTATGGATTAGGGTTAGGTTTAGGGTTAGGTTATGGTGAGGGTGAGAGTTAGGCTTAGTGTGAAGGTGAGGGTTAGGGTGAGGGTCAGGGTCACGTTTAGGGTTAGCGTCACGGTCAGGTTTAGGGTCAGGGTCAGGGTCAGGGTTAGGGTTAGGGTGGGGTTAAGGTTAGGGTTGGCGTTAGGGTTAGGGTTGGGCTTAGGGTCAGGGTTAGGTTTGGAGTTGGTTTTAGGGTTGGGGTTGGGGTTAGGTTTAGGTTTGGGATTAGGGTTAGCTTTAGGGTTCGGGTTAGGGTTAGGGAGAGGGTTAGGGTTAGGGTCAGGGTGAGGGTGAAGGTTAGGGTTAAGGTTAGGGTTAGGTTTAAGGGTTAGGGTTAGGTTTAGGGTTACTGTTAGGGTGAGGTTGAGGGTTAGGGTTAGTGTGAGGTTGAGGGTTAGAGTGAGGGTCAGGGTCACGGTTAGTGTTAGCGTCAGGGTCAGGGTTAGTGTCAGGGTCAGGGTTAGTGTCGGGGTCAGGTTAGGGTCTGGGTCAGGGTCAGGGTTAGTGTTAGGGTCAGGGTTAGGGTCTCGATCAGGGTCAGGGTTAGGGTTAGGGTCATCATTTAGGGTCTCGATCAGGGTCAGAGTCAGAGTTAGGGTCAGTGTTAGGGTTTGGTCAGGGTCAGGGTCAGTGTCAGGGTTAGGGTTAGCTTTAGGGTCAGTGTTATTGTTAGGGTTAGGGTCAGGGTTAGTGTAAGGGTCATGGTTAGGGTCAGGGTTAGGGTCATGGTTAGAGTTAGGGGTTAGGTTTAGGGTCAGGGTTAGGTGTTAGTGTACTGTTAGGGTTAGGGTTAAGCTCAGTGTTAGGGTTAGGGTTATGGTTAGGGTTCGGGTTAGCGTTGGCGTTAGGGTTAGGGTTGGAGTTAGGGTTAGGGTTAGGGTTAGGGTCATGGTCAGGGTCAGGGTCAGGGTCAGTGTTAGCTTGAGGGTTAGTGTCGGGGTTAGGATTAGGGTTGGGTTTAGGGTTAGGGTTGGTGTTAGAGTGAGGGTTAGGGTTTGGGTTGGTGTTAGGGTTGGGGTTGTGGTTAGCGTTACGGTTGAGGTTAGGGTTAGTGTTAGGATTAGCTTTATTGTTAGGGTTGGGTTAGGGTTAGGGTTAGGGTAAAGGTCATTGTCTGGGTTAGGGCAGGATTAGGGTCAGTGTTAGGGTGAGGTTTAGCGTCGAGGTTAGGGTTATGGTTGGGGTTAGGGTCAGGGTTAGGGTTGGGGTCGGGGTTAGGTTTGGGGTTGGGGTTAGGGTTAGGTTTATGATTGGGGTTAGGTTTAGGGTTAGTGTTGGGGTTAGGCTTAGAATTAGGGTTAGGGTTTGGGTGGAGTTAGTGTGGGGTTTAGGTTTAGGGTTAGGGTTATGTTTCGGTTTAGGGTTAGCATTGGAGTTAGATTTAGGGTAAGGGTTGGGGTTAGGGTTAGGTTTACCCTTGTGGTTAGGGTTAGGGTTAGTGTTGGGGTTAGGGTCAGGGTCAGGGTCAGGCTCAGGCTCAGGTTTAGGGTTAGAGTCGGGTTTAGGGTTAGCTTTGGGATTAGGGTTAGGGTCAAGGTTAGGGTTGGATTTGGGGTTAGGGTTTGGGTTGGGGTTAGGGTTAGCGTTGGGGTTTGGGTTAGGGTAAGTGTTGGGGTTAGGGAAAGGGTTAGGGTTAGGGTTAGAGTTAGGGTTGGGTCAGGTTTAGGATTAGGGTTAGAGTTGGGGTTAAGCTTAGTGTTGGAGTTGGGGTTAGGGTTAGGGTTGGGGTTTTGGTTAGGGTTAGGTTCGGGTTTAGATTAGGGTTAGGGGCCGGGTGCGGTGGCTCACGCCTGTAATCCTAGCTCTCTGGGAGTCCGAGGCGGGCGGATTGCTCGAGGTCGGGAGTTCAAAACCAGCCTGAGCAAGAGCGAGACCCCGTCTCTACTATAAATAGAAAGAAACTAATTGGCCAACTAATATATATTGAAAAAATTAGCCGGGCATGGTGGCGCATGCCTGTAGTCCCAGCTACTTGGGAGGCTGAGACAGAAGGATCGCTTGAGCCCAGGAGTCTGAGGTTGCTGTGAGCTAGGCTGACGCCACGGCACTCACTCTAGCCTAGGCAACAAAGTGAGACTCTGTCTCAAAAAAAAAAAAAAAAAAAAAAAAAAAAAAAAAAAAAGATTAGGGTTAGGGTTAAGGGTTAGTGTTAGAATTAGAATTAGGGTTAGGGTTAGGGTTTGGTTTAGGGAGGGGTTTAGTTTTCCGGTTAGGGTTAGGTTTGGGGTTAGGAATAGGTTTGGGGTTAGGGTTAGCCTTACAGTTGGGGTTAGGGTTAGGCTTGGGAGTAGGGTTAGGGTTGGGTTGGGGTTAGGGTTAGTGTTAAGGTTAGGGTTAGGGTTAGGGTTAGGTTTTGGGTCGGGGTTAGGGTTGGGTTTAGGGTTCGGGTTAGGGTTAGGGTTGGAGTTGAGTTTAGGTTTGGGGTTGGGGTTAGGATTGGGCTTAGGATTAGGGTTAGGGTTGTGTTAGGGTTAGGGTTAGTTTTAGGGTTAGGGTTAGGGTTAGGGTTAATGTTAAGGTTAGAGTTAGGGTTAAGCCTGTGTCCACTCACTCTCCGGAGACGGATAGACCGGGTGCTGTGTGGAATTAGCTGTATCCACTAACCCTCGGGAGACAGGCAGGTACAGTGCTTTGTGTAACTGGGTATGTGCACTCACCCATTGGACTCGGGCAATCATGGCGCTATGTGGTTCTGGCACTCTCCACTCACTCTCGAGAGACCGGCATGCTGGGCGCTGTGTGGAACTGGCTGTGTCCACTCCCACAGGGTAGACGGGCAGGCATGGCGATATCTGGAACTGGCTGTGTCCACTCACCCACGGGAGACGGGCTGGCAGGGCGCTGTGTTGAACTTGCTGTGTTCACTGACCAACTGGAGACGGGCAGGCAGGGTGCTGTTTGGAACTCTCTGTGTCCACTCACCCACGGGAGACTGGCAGGGAAGGTGCTGTGTTGAACCTGCTGTGTCCACTCACCCACGGGAAATGGGCAGGAAGGGCGCTGTGTGGAACTGGCTGTGTCCACTCACTCTCTGGAGACAGGTAGGCAGGGCGCTCTTTGGAACTAGCTGTGTCCACTCACACACAGGAGACGGGCAGGCAAAGTGCTGTGTGTAACTGGCTGTGTCCACTCACCCAATGGAGATGGCAGGCACGGCGCTGTGATGAACTGGCGTGTCCACACACCCAAGGGAGACGGGCAGGCTGAGCGATGTGTGGAACTGGCTGTGTCCACACACCCAAGGGGGACAGGCAGGGAGGGTGCTGTGTTGAACTGACTGTATCCACACACCCACAGGAGATGGGCAGGAACGGCGCTGTGTGGAACTGTCTGTGTCCACTCACCCACAGGAGATTGGCAGGCAGGGCGCTGTGTTGAACTGGCTATGTCCACTAACCCATGGGAGACGGGCATGCTAAGTGGTGTGTGGAATTGGCTATGTCCAAACACCCACCGGAGACGGGCAGGCAGGGCGCTGTGTGGAACTGGCTATGTCCACTCACTCACTGGAGACGGCCAGGCAGGGCGCTGTGTTTAACTAGTTGTGTCCACTCACCCAAGGGAGATGGGCAGGCACAGTGCTGTGTGTAACTGGCTGTGTCCACTCACCCAATGGAGACGGGCAGGCAGGGTGCTGTGTGAAACTGGCTTTGTCCACTCAGCCACTGGAGATGACAGGCAGGGCGCTGTGTTGAACTGGTGTGTCCACACACCCATGGGAGACGGGCCGGCAGAGCACTGTGTTGAACTGGCCATGTCCACACACTGATGTGAGACGGGCAGACAGGGCGCTGTGTGGAACTGTCTGTGTCCACACACACGGGGGACGGGCAGGCAGGGTGCTGTTTGGAACTGGCTGTGTCCACTCACCCACGGGAGAGGGGCAGGCAGGGCGCTGTATGGAACTGGCTGTGTGCGCTCCCCCAGAGGAGACGGGCAGGCACGGTACTGTGTTTAACTGGCTGTGTCCACTCACCCATGGGAGATGGGCAGGCTGGGTGCTGTGTGGAACTGGTTGTTTCCATTCACCCATGGGAGACCGTCAGGCAGGGTGCTGTGTGGAACTGGTTGTGTCCACTCACTCTCTGGAGATGGGTAGGCAGGGTGCTGTGTGAACTAGTTGTGTCCAGTCACCCCCGGGAGATGGGTAGGCACAGTGCTGTGTGTAACTGGCTGTGTCCACTCAACCACTGGAGATAGCAGGCAGGACGCTGTGTTGAACTGGCATGTCCACACACCCAAGGGAGACCGGCAGGCTGGCGCTGTGTGGATAAAGCTGTGTCCACACACACAAGTGAGACGGGCAGACAGGGCACTATGTTGAACTGGCCGTGTCCACATACTCATGGGAGACGGGAAGACAGGGCACTGTTGGAACTGACTGTGTCCACTCACCCACGGGAGACAGACTGGCACTGCGCTGTGTGGAACTTCCTGTGTGCACTCACTCACGGGAGAAGGGCAGGTAGGGCTCTGTGTGGATCTGGCCGTGTCCACACACCCTTGGGAGACGGGAACGCTGGGCGTTGTGTGGAACTGGCTGTGTCCACACACCCACGGGAGATGGGAAGGTAGGGTGCTGTGTGGATCTGGCTGTGTCCACACATCCACGGGGGACGGGCAGGCTGGGCGCGGTGTAGAACTGGCTGTGTCCACTCACCCAAGGGAGACGGGCAGACAGGGCATTGTTAGAACTCGCGGTGTCCACTCACCCACGTAAGACGGGCAGGCAGCGTGCTGTGTATATCTGGCTGTCTCCACACACCCATGGGAGACCAGCAGGCTAGGCCTGTGTAAAACTGGCTGTGTCCACTCAGCCACGGGAGACGGGCAGACAGGGCACTGTGTGGAACTGGCTGTTTCCAGTCACCCAAGGGATACGGGCAGGCTAGGCGCTGTGTGGAACTGGCTGTGTCACCTCACCCATTTGAGAATGGCAGGCAAGGTGCTGTGTGGATCTGGCTTATTCCACTCACACGGGAGATGGGCAGGCAGGGCGCTGTGTGGAACTGGCTGTGTCCACACACCCACGGGAGACGGGCAGGCAGCACACTGTGTGGAACTGGCTATGTCCACTCACCCATTGGACACGGCTAGGCAGGGCACCGTGTGGAACTGCCTGTGTCCACATACACACGCCGGACGGGCAGGCAGTGCGCTGTGTGGAGCTAGCTGTGTCCACTCACCCACGGGTGATGGGCAGGTAGGGCGCTGTGTTGATCTGGCTGTGTCCACACACCCATTGGAGAGCGGCAGGCTGGGCACTTTGTTGACTGGCTGTGTCCTCTCACCCACGCGAGACGGTCCGGTAGGGCCTTGTGTGGATTTGGCTGTGTCATCACACCCACGGGAGACTGGCAGACACAGCGCTGTGTGGAACTGGCTGTGTCCACTCACCAACGGGAGACAGGCAGGTAGGGCTCTGTGTGGAAGTGGGTGTGTCCACTCACCCACTGGACAGAGGCAGGCAGGGCGCTGTGTGGAACTGGCTGTGTCCCCTTAACCATGGGAGAACGGCAGGCAAGTCGCTGTGTGGAAATGGCTGTGTCCACTATCCCACGGGAGACGGGGAGGTAGGGTGCCGTGTTGAACTGGCTGTGACCACGAAACCACGAAGGACGGGCAGGCAGGGTTCTGTGTGGAACTGGCCATGTCCTAACACTCACGGGATAGTGGCAGGCAGGGCGCTGTGTGGATCTGGCTGTGTCCACCCACCCACGGGACACGGGCAGGCACAGCAATGTGTGGATCTGTCTGTTTCAACTCACCCACGGGAAACGGACAGGCAGCATGCTGTGTGGAACTATCTGTGTCCACTCAGCCACGGGAGACGGGCAGGCATGGCCCTGTGTGGATCTCGCTGTGTCCACTCACACACGGGAGACGGGCAAGCAGGGTGCTGTGTGTAACTGACTGTGTCCACTCACCCACGTGAGATGGGCAGGTAGGAAGCTGTGTGGATCTGGCTGTTTCCACACACCCAGGGGAGACAGGCAGGCAGGGCGCTGTGTAGACTGGCTGTGTCCCATCACCCATGGGAGAACGGCAGGCCAGTCGCCGTGTGGAATTGATTGTGTCCACTAACCCACGGGAGACGGGCAAGTAGGGTGCCGTGTTGAACTGGCTGTGACCACGAAACCATGAAGGACGGGCAGGCAGGGTTCTGTGTGGAACTGGCCATGTCCTAACACTCACGGGATAGTGGCAGGCAGGGCGCTGTGTGGATCTGGCTGTGTCCACTCACCCACGAGACATGGGCAGGCACGGCAATGTGTGGATCTGTCTGTTTCCACTCACCCACGAGAAACGGACAGGCGCGCTGTGTGGAACTGTCTGTGTCCACTCACCCAATGGAGACGGGCAGGCTGCACGCTGTGTGGAACTGGCAGTGTTCCTGACCCTTGGGAGATGGGCAGGCAGGGCGCTGTGTGGATCTGGCTGTCTCCCCGCACCCATTTGAGATGGGCAGGCAGGGCGCTGTGTGGACATGGCTGTGTCCAGACTCTCACAGAAGATGGGCAGGCAAGGCGCTGTGGATCTGGCTGTGTCAACTCAACCACGGGAGACGGGCAGGCAGCGCGCTGTGTGGAACTGGCTGTGTCCACTCACCCTTGGGAGACGGGCAGGCAGAGCGCTGTGTGGAACTGCCTGTGTCCACTCACCCACTGGGGACGGGCAGGCAGCACAATGTGTGGAACTGGCTGTGTCCCCTCACCCATTGAGGACGGGCAGGCAGGGCGCTGTGTGGAACTGGCTGTGTCCACTCACCAACGGGAGACTGGCAGACAGCGCACTGTGTAGAACAGGTTGTGTCCACACACCCACGGGAGACTGGCAGGCAGGGCGCAGTGTAGAACTGGCTGTGTCCACTCACCCACGGGAGACGGGTATGCAGGGTGCTGTGTGGAAATGGCAGTGTCCACACACCCACGTGACTCAGGCAGGCAGGGGGCTGTGTGGAACTGGCTGTGTCCACTCACCCACGGGATACGTGCAGGTAGGTGGCTGTGTGGATCTAGCTGTGTCCACACACCCATGGAAACCAGCATGCTTGGCACTGTGTTGAACTGGCTGTGTCCACTCAGCTACGGGAGACAGGCAGGCAGGGCGCTGTGCTGATCTGGCTGTGTCCACTCACCCACGGGAGCCGAGCAGGCACGGGTTTTGTGGATCTGGCTGTTTCCACTCACCCACGTGAGATGGGCAGGCAGGGCGCTGTGTGGAACTGGCTGTGTCCACTCACCCACGGGAGACAGGCAGGCAGGGCCCTGTGTGGATCTGGCTGTGTCCACATACGCATGGGAGACGGGAAGGCAGGGCGTGGTGTGGAACTGGCTGTGTCCACTCATCCATGGGAGACGGCCAAGCAGGGTGCTGTGTTGAAGTGGATGTGTCCACACACCCATGGAATACTGGCATGTTGGGTGCTGTGTAGAAATGGCTGTGTCCAATCACCCATGGGAGATGGGCAGGTAGGACGCTATTTGGAACTGGCTGTGTCCACTCACCCACAGGAGTCAGGCAGGCACAGGGCTGTGTTGCACTGGCTGTGTCCATTCACCCACGGAAGACGGGCATGTAGGGCGCTGTGTTGAAATGTCTGTGCCCACACACCCAAGGGAGACGGGTAGACAGGGCGCTGTGTTGAACTCGCTGTTTCCACAACCCACTGGAGACGGGCATGCTGGGTGCTGTGTGGATCTGGCTCTGTCCACTCACCCACGGGAGATGGGCAGGCTGCGTGCTGTGTGGAACTGGCTGTGTCCACTCACCCATGGGAGATGGGCAGGCAGGGCGCTGTGTGGTTCTGGCTGTGTCAACTCAACCACAGGAGACGGGCAGGCAGCGCACTGTGTGGAACTGGCTGTGTCCACTCACCCATGGGATACGGGCAGGCAGGGCGCTGTGTGGATCTGGCTCTGTCGACTCACCCACGGGAGACGGGCAGACAGCGAGATATGTGGAACTGGCTGTGTCCACACACCCACGGGAGTCGGGCAGGCAGGGCACTGTGTGGACCTGGATGTTTCCACACACCCATGGGAGTCAGGCAGGCAGGGCACTGTGTGGACCTGGATGTTTCCACACACCCATGGGAAACGGGCAGGCACGGTGCTGTGTTGAACTGTCTGTGTCCACACACCTACGGGAGACGGGCAGGCAGGGCACTGTGTGGAACTGGCTGTGTCCACTCACCCACGGGCGAGGGGCAAACAGGGTGTGGTGTGGAACTGGCTGTGTCCACACACCCACGGAAGACGGGCAGGCAGGGCACTGTGTGGAACTGGCTGTGTCTACACACCACATGAGACGGGCAGGCACGGCGATTTGTGGAACAGCTTTGTCCACACACCCACGGGAGATCGGCAGATAGGGCGCTGGGTGGATCTGTCTGTGTCCACCCACCCACGGGAGACGGGCAGGCAGGGAGCTGTGTTGAACTGGGAATGTCCACTCACCTTCGGGAGATGAGCAGGCAGGGCGCTGTGTGGATCTGGCTGTTTCCACTCACCCACGGGAGACGGGCAAGTAGGGCGGTGTGTGGAACTGGCTGTGTCCACTCACCCACGGGAGATGGGCAGGCAGGGCGCTTTGTGGACCTGGCTGTATCCAGACTCTCACGGGCAAACAGGGTGCTGTGTGGAACTGGCGGTGTCCACTCACCAACGAAAGACAGGCAGGCAGCGTGCTGTGTATATCTGGCTGTCTCCACACATCCATGAGAGACCAGCAGCCTGGGCCCTGTGTTGAACTGGCTGTGTCCACTCAGCCATGGGAGACGGGCAGGTAGGGCACCGTATGAACTGGCTGTTACCACGAAACCATGAAGGACGGGCAGGCAGGGGGCCGTGTGGAACTGGCTGTGTCCACTCACCCATGGGAGACGGACAAGAAGCACGCTGTGTGGAACTGGCAGTGTCCACTCACCCACGGGAGATGGGTAGGCAGGGCACTGTGTGGATCTGGATGTGCCCAACACCCACGGGAGACGGGCAGGCAGGGGCTCTGTGGAACTGGCTGTTTCCACTCACCCACGGGAGACTGGCAGACACGGCCCTGTGTGGATCTGGCTGTGTCGACTAAGAAACGGGAGACGGGTAGGCAGGGCGCTGTGTGGACCTGGCTGTGTCCAGACTCTCATGGGAGACGGGCAGGAAGGGCGCTGTGTGGAACTGGCTGTGTCCACTCACCCATGGGAGACAGGCAGGTAGGGCGCTATGTAGATCTGGCTGTGTCCAACCCCCATGGGAGACCGGCAGGCTGGGCACTGTGTTGAACTGGGAATGTCCACTCACCTTCGGGAGATGAGCAGCAGGGCACTGTGTGGATCTGGCTGTCTCCCCGCACCCATTTGAGATGGGCAGGCAGGGGGCTGTGGATCTGGCTGTGTCAACTCAACCACGGGAGACGGGCAGGCAGAGCGCTGTGTGGAACTGCCTGTGTCCACTCACCCACTGGGGACGGGCAGGCAGCACGATGTGTGGAACTGGCTGTGTCCACACACAGATGCAAGACGGGCAGGCAGGGTGCTGTGTGGTAATGGCTGTGTCCACTCACCCACGGGAGACGGGCAGTTAGGGCGCTGTGTGGATCTGGTTGTGTGCCCACCCCCATGGGAGACCAGCAGGCTAGTGGCTGTGTTGAACTGGCTGTGTCCCCTCACCCATTGAGGACGGGCAGGCAGGGCGCTGTGTGGAACCGGCTGTGTCCACTCACCAACGGGAGACTGGCAGACAGCGCACTGTGTGGAACAGGTTGTGTCCACACACCCATGGGAGACTGGCAGGCAGGGTGCAGTGTAGAACTGGCTCTGTCCACTCACCCACGGGAGACGGGTATGCAGGGTGCTGTGTGGAAATGGCAGTGTCCACACACCCACGTGACTCAGGCAGGCAGGGGGCTGTGTGGAACTGGCTGTGTCCACTCACCCACGGGATACGTGCAGGTAGGTGGCTGTGTGGATCTAGCTGTGTCCACACACCCATGGAAACCAGCAGGCTTGGCACTGTGTTGAACTGGCTGTGTCCACTCAGCCACGGGAGACGGGCAAGCAGGGCGCTGTGTTGATCTGGCTGTGTCCACTCACCCACGGGAGCTGAGCAGGCATGGGTTTTGTGGATCTGGCTGTTTCCACTCACCCACATGAGACGGGCAGGCAGGGTGCGGGTGGAACTGGCTGTATCCACTCACCCACGGGAGACGGGCAAGTAGGGCAGTGTGTGGAACTGGCTGTGTCCACTCACCCACAGGAGTCAGGCAGGCAGGGCGCTGTGTGGAACTGGCTGTGTCCACTCACCCACGGGAGACAGGCAGGCAGGGCCCTGTGTGGATCTGGCTGTGTCCACATACGCGTGGGAGACGGGAAGGCAGGGCGCGGTGTGGAACTGGCTGTGTCCACTCATCCACGGGAGACGGGAAGGCAGGGCGTGGTGTGGAACTGGCTGTGTCCACTCATCCACGGGAGACGGCCAAGCAGGGCGCTGTGTTGAAGTGGATGTGTCCACACACCCATGGAATACTGGCATGCTGGGTGCTGTGTAGAAATGGCTGTGTCCAATCACCCATGGGAGACGGGCAGGTAGGGTGCTGTTTGGAACTGGCTGTGTCCACTCACCCACAGGAGTCAGGCAGGCACGGGGCTGTGTGGCACTGGCTGTGTCCATTCACCCACGGAAGACGGGCATGTAGGGCGCTGTGTTGAAATGTCTATGCCCACACACCCAAGGGAGACGGGTAGACAGGGCGCTGTGTTGAACTCGCTGTTTCCACAACCCACTGGAGACGGGCATGCTGGGTGCTGTGTGGATCTGGCTCTGTCCACTCACCCACGGGAGACGGGCAGGCTGCGCGCTGTGTGGAACTGGCAGTGTTCCTCACCCTTGGGAGACGGGCAGGCAGGGTGCTGTGTGGAACTGGCTGTGTCCACTCACCCATGGGAGATGGGCAGGCAGGGCGCTGTGTGGTTCTGGCTGTGTCAACTCAACCACAGGAGACGGGCAGGCAGCGCGATGTGTGGAACTGGCTGTGTCCACTCACCCACGGGAGATGGGCAGGCAGCGTGCTGTGTGGAACTGGCTGTGTCCATTCACCCTCAGAAGACAGGCAGGCAGGGCCCTGTGTGGATATGGCTGTGTCCACTCATCCACTATAGACGGACAGGCAGGGCACTGTGTGGAACTGGCTGGGTCCACTCACCCATGGGAGACGGGCAGGTATGGCACTGTGTGGAACTGGCTGTGTCCACTTCACCCACGGGAGTCGGGCAAGTAGGGCGCCGTGTTGAACTGGCTGTGTCCACTCACCCATGGAAGACGGGCCGCCAGGGCGCTGTGTGGATCTGGCTGTGTCAACTCAACCACAGGAGACAGGCAGACAGCGCGCTCTGTGGAACTGGCTGTGTCCACTCACCCATGGGAGACGGGCAGGCAGGGCGCTGTGTGGATCTGGCTGTGTCCACTCACCCACGGGAGACGGGCAGGCTGTGCGCTGTGTGGAACTGGCAGTGTTCCTCACCCTTGGGAGACGGGCAGGCAGGGTGCTGTGTGGAACTGCCTGTGTCCACTCATCCACTGTGGATGGGCAGGCAGCACGATGTGTGGAACTGGCTGTGTCCACACACCAACGCTAGTCGGGCAGGCAGGGCGCTGTGTGGAAATGGCTTTGTCCACACACTGACGCGAGACGGGCAGACAGGACGCTGTGTAGTACTGGCTGTGTTCACTCAGCCACGGGAGATGTGCATGTTGGGCGGGGTGTGGAACTGGCTGTGTCCACACACTCACGGGATATTGGCAGGCAGGGCACTGTGTGGAATTGGCTGTGTCCAGACACTCATGGGAGTCAGGCAGTCAGGGCACTGTGTGGAACTGGCTATGTCCACTCATCCATGGAAGACGGGCAGGAAGGGCCCTGTGTGGATCTGGCTGTGTTCACTCACCCAGGGGAGACGGGCAAGTAACGCGCTGTGTGGAACTGAATGTGTCCACTCACCCACGCTAGACGGGCAGGCTGGGCGCTGTGTGGAACTGGCTGTGTCCACTCACCCTCAGAAGACAGGCAGGCAAGCCGCTGTGTGGAAATGGCTGTGTCCACTCACCCATGGGAGACAGGCAGGCAGGGCGCTGTGTGGAACTGGCTGTGTCCACTCACCCATGGGAGACGGGTATGCAGGGCGCTGTGTGGAAATGGCAGTGTCCACACACCCACGCGACTCAGGCAGGCAGGGCGCTGTGTGGAACTGGCTGTGTCCACTCACCCACGGGATACGGGCAGGTAGGGGGCTGTGTGGATCGGGCTGTGTCCACACACCCATGGAAACTGGTAGGCTTGGCACTGTGTTGAATTGGCTGTGTCCACTCAGCCATGGGAGATGGGCAGGCAGGGCGCTGTGTTGATCTGGCTGTGTCCACTCACCAACGGGAGCCGAGCAGGCATGGCCCTGTGTGGATCTGGCTGTTTCCACTCACCCACGTGAGACGGGCAGGCAGGGTGCTGTGTGGAACTGGCTGCCTGCCCTCACCTATTTGAGACGGGCAGGCGAGGCACTGTGTGGACCTGGCTGTGTCCAGACTCTCACGGGAGACAGGCAGGCGCTTTGTGTATCTGGCTGCGTCCACTGACCCACGGGAGACGGGCAGGCAGGGCGCTATGTGGAACTGGCGGTGTCCACTCACCAACGAAAGACTGGCAGGCAGCGTGCTGTGTATATCTGGCTGTCTCCACACACCCATGGGAGAGCAGCAGGCTGGGCCCTGTGTTGAACTGGCTGTGTCCACTCAGCCACGGGAGACGGGCAGGTAGGGCACCGTATGAACTGGCTGTGACCACATAACCATGAAGGACGGGCAGGCAGGGCGCTGTGTGGAACTGGCTGTGTCCACACACCCACGGGATACGGGCAGGTAGGGGGCTGTGTGGATCTGGCTGTGACCACACACCCATGGAAACCGGTAGGCTTGGCACTGTGTTAAACTGGCCGTGTCCACTCAGCCACGGGAGACGGGCTGGCAGGGCGCTGTGTTGATCTGGCTGTCTCCACTCACCAACAGGAGCCGAGCAGGCACGGCCCTGTGTGGATCTGTCTGTTTCCACTCACCCATGTGAGACGGGCAGGCAGGGCGCGGTGTGGAACAGGCTGTGTCCACTCACCCACGGGAGATGGGTAGGCAGGGTGCTGTGTTGAACTCTCTGTGTCCACACACCCACGGGAGATGGGTAGGCAAGGCGCTGTGTGGAACTGGCTGTATCCACACACCTACGGGATACGGGCCGGCAGGGCACTGTGTTGATCTGGCTGTGTCAACACACCTATGGGAAACGGGCAAGCATGGCGTGGTGTGGAACTGGCTGTATCCACTCACCCATGGGAGACGGGCAGGCACGGCACTGTGATTAACTGGCTGTGTCAACACACCCACGGGAGCCGGGCAGGCAGGGCGGTGAGTGTAACTGGCTATGTCTACTCACCCATGGGAGACGGGCCGAAAGGGGGCTGTGTTGATCTCTCTGTGCCCACTCACCCACGGGAGACGGGCAGGCAGGGCGCTGTGTGGAACTGGCTGTGTCCACTCACTGAGAGGACACGGGCAGGCAGGGCGCTGTGTGGAACTGGCTGTGTCCACTCACCCACGGGGGACGGTCAGGCAGGGCGCTGTGTTGAACTGGCTGTGTCCAAACACCCACGGGGGACGGTCAGGCAGGCCGCTGTGTGGAACAGGCTGTGTCCACACACCCATGGGAGACGGGCAGGCAGGACACTGTGTTGAACTGGCGGTTTCCACACACCCACGGGAGACGGGCAGGTAGGATGCTTTGTGGATCTGACTATGTCCACACACCCATGGGAGACAGGCAGGGTGGGTGCTGTGTTGAACTGGCTGTGTCCACACACCCATGGAAGATGGGCAGAGAGTGCGCTGTATGGATCTGCCTGTGTCCACCCACCCACGGGAGACGCTCAGGCAGGGCCTGGTGTGGAACAGGCTGTGTCCACTCACCCAAGGGGGAAGGGCAGGCCGGGTGCTGTGTTGAACTGGCTTTGTCCACTCACCCTTGGGGACGGAGAGGTAGGGCGCTGTGTGGAACTGGCTGTGTCCACTCACCCACGAGAGACAGGCAGACAGGGTACTGTGTTGAATTGGCTGTGTCCACACACCCACGGGAGACTAGCAGGCTGGGTGCTGTGTTGAACTGGCTGTGTCCTCTCACGGGAGATGGGCAGGCAGGGCACTGTGTGGAACTGACTGTGTCCACTCACGCACGGGCGAGGGGCATACAGGGTGTGGTGTGGAACTGGCTGTGTCCACACACCCATGGGAGACAGGCAGGCAGGGCGCTGTGTGTAACTGGCTGTGTATACACACCATGTCAGACGGGCGGGCATGGCACTCTGTGGAACAGGCTGTGCCACACAACCACGGGAGACGGGCAGGCAGGGTGCGGTGTTTAACTGGCTGTGTCCACACACCCACGGGACACTTGCAGGCAGAACACAGTGGGGAACAGGCTGTGTCCACTCACCCACGGGAGACGGACAGGCAGGGTGCTGTGTGGAACTTGCTGTGTCAACACACCCAAGGGATACGAGCAGGATGGGTGCTGTGTTGAAATGGCTGTGTCCACACACCCACGGGAGACTGGCAGGCAAGGCGCTGTGTGGAACTGGCTGTGTCCACTCACCCACGGGAGACAGGCAGGCAGGGCCCTGTGTGGATCTGGCTGTGTCCACATACCCACGGGAGACGGGCAGGCAGGGTGCGGTGTGGAACTGGCTGTGTCCACTCACCCACGGGAGACGGGAAGGCAGAGACTTGTGTGGATCTCGCTGTGTCCACACACCCATGCTAGACGGGCAGGCAGGGCGCTGTGTGGAACTGGCTGTGTCCACTCACCCACGGGAGACGGGAAGGCAGAGACTTGTGTGGATCTCGCTGTGTCCACACACCCATGCTAGACGGGCAGGCAGGGCGCTGTGTGGAACTGGCTGTGTCCACTCACCCACGGGAGACGGGCAGTTATGGCGCTGTGTGGAACTGGCTATGTCCACTCATCCATGGAAGATGGGCAGGAAGGGCCCTGTGTGGATCTGGCTGTGTTCACTCACCCAGGGGAGACGGGCAAGTAACGCGCTGTGTGGAACTGAATGTGTCCACTCACTGTCGGGAGACGGGCAGGCAAGGCGCTGTGTGGAAATGGCTGTGTCCACTCACCCATGGGAGACAGGCAGTCAGGGTGCTGTGTGGAACTGGCTGTGTCCACTCACCCACGGGAGACGGGCAGGAGGGAGCTGTGTGGATCGGGCTGTGTCCACACACCCATGGAAACCGGTAGGCTTGGCACTGTGTTGAACTGGCTGTTTCCACTCAGCCACGGGAGACGGGCAGGCAGGCCGCTGTGTTGATCTGGCTGTGTCCACTCACCAACGGGAGCCGAGCAGGCACGGCCCTGTGTGGATCTGGCTGTTTCCACTCACCCACGTGAGACGGGCAGGCAGGGTGCGGTGTGGAACTGGCTGTATCCACTCACCCACGGGAGACAGGCAAGTAGGGCGGTGTGTGGAACTGGCTGTGTCCACTCACCCACGGGAGACGGGCAGGCAGGGCGCTGTGTGAAACTGGCTGTCTGCCCTCACCTATTTGAGACGGTCAGGCAGGGCGCTGTGTGGAACTGCCTTGTCCACTCACCCAAGGGAGATGGGCAAACAGGGCGCTATGTGGAACTGGCGGTGTCCACTCACCAATGAAAGACTGGCAGGCAGCGTGCTGTGTATATCCGGCTGTCTCCACACACCCATGGGAGAGCAGCAGGCTGGGCCCTGTGTTGAACTGGCTGTGTCCACTCAGCCACGGGAGACGGGCAAGTAGGGCGCCGTATGAACTGGCTGTGACCATGAAACCATGAAGGACGGGTAGGCAGGGCGCTGTGTGGAACTGGCTGTGTCCACTCACCCACGGGAGAAGGGCATGCACGTTGCTGTGTGAAACTGGCTGTGTCCACACATCCAGGGGATTTGGACAGTCACGGCGCTGTGTTGAACTGGCTGTGTCCACACACCCATGGAAGATGGGCAGAGAGTGCGCTGTATGGATCTGCCTGTGTCCACCCACCCACGGGAGACGCTCAGGCAGGGCCTGGTGTGGAACAGGCTGTGTCCACTCACCCAAGGGGGAAGGGCAGGCCGGGTGCTGTGTTGAACTGGCTTTGTCCACTCACCCTTGGGGACGGAGAGGTAGGGCGCTGTGTGGAACTGGCTGTGTCCACTCACCCACGAGAGACAGGCAGACAGGGTACTGTGTTGAATTGGCTGTGTCCACACACCCACGGGAGACTAGCAGGCTGGGTGCTGTGTTGAACTGGCTGTGTCCTCTCACGGGAGATGGGCAGGCAGGGCACTGTGTGGAACTGACTGTGTCCACTCACGCACGGGCGAGGGGCATACAGGGTGTGGTGTGGAACTGGCTGTGTCCACACACCCATGGGAGACAGGCAGGCAGGGCGCTGTGTGTAACTGGCTGTGTATACACACCATGTCAGACGGGCGGGCATGGCACTCTGTGGAACAGGCTGTGCCACACAACCACGGGAGACGGGCAGGCAGGGTGCGGTGTTTAACTGGCTGTGTCCACACACCCACGGGACACTTGCAGGCAGAACACAGTGGGGAACAGGCTGTGTCCACTCACCCACGGGAGACGGACAGGCAGGGTGCTGTGTGGAACTTGCTGTGTCAACACACCCAAGGGATACGAGCAGGATGGGTGCTGTGTTGAAATGGCTGTGTCCACACACCCACGGGAGACTGGCAGGCAAGGCGCTGTGTGGAACTGGCTGTGTCCACTCACCCACGGGAGACAGGCAGGCAGGGCCCTGTGTGGATCTGGCTGTGTCCACATACCCACGGGAGACGGGCAGGCAGGGTGCGGTGTGGAACTGGCTGTGTCCACTCACCCACGGGAGACGGGAAGGCAGAGACTTGTGTGGATCTCGCTGTGTCCACACACCCATGCTAGACGGGCAGGCAGGGCGCTGTGTGGAACTGGCTGTGTCCACTCACCCACGGGAGACGGGAAGGCAGAGACTTGTGTGGATCTCGCTGTGTCCACACACCCATGCTAGACGGGCAGGCAGGGCGCTGTGTGGAACTGGCTGTGTCCACTCACCCACGGGAGACGGGCAGTTATGGCGCTGTGTGGAACTGGCTATGTCCACTCATCCATGGAAGATGGGCAGGAAGGGCCCTGTGTGGATCTGGCTGTGTTCACTCACCCAGGGGAGACGGGCAAGTAACGCGCTGTGTGGAACTGAATGTGTCCACTCACTGTCGGGAGACGGGCAGGCAAGGCGCTGTGTGGAAATGGCTGTGTCCACTCACCCATGGGAGACAGGCAGTCAGGGTGCTGTGTGGAACTGGCTGTGTCCACTCACCCACGGGAGACGGGCAGGAGGGAGCTGTGTGGATCGGGCTGTGTCCACACACCCATGGAAACCGGTAGGCTTGGCACTGTGTTGAACTGGCTGTTTCCACTCAGCCACGGGAGACGGGCAGGCAGGCCGCTGTGTTGATCTGGCTGTGTCCACTCACCAACGGGAGCCGAGCAGGCACGGCCCTGTGTGGATCTGGCTGTTTCCACTCACCCACGTGAGACGGGCAGGCAGGGTGCGGTGTGGAACTGGCTGTATCCACTCACCCACGGGAGACAGGCAAGTAGGGCGGTGTGTGGAACTGGCTGTGTCCACTCACCCACGGGAGACGGGCAGGCAGGGCGCTGTGTGAAACTGGCTGTCTGCCCTCACCTATTTGAGACGGTCAGGCAGGGCGCTGTGTGGAACTGCCTTGTCCACTCACCCAAGGGAGATGGGCAAACAGGGCGCTATGTGGAACTGGCGGTGTCCACTCACCAATGAAAGACTGGCAGGCAGCGTGCTGTGTATATCCGGCTGTCTCCACACACCCATGGGAGAGCAGCAGGCTGGGCCCTGTGTTGAACTGGCTGTGTCCACTCAGCCACGGGAGACGGGCAAGTAGGGCGCCGTATGAACTGGCTGTGACCATGAAACCATGAAGGACGGGTAGGCAGGGCGCTGTGTGGAACTGGCTGTGTCCACTCACCCACGGGAGAAGGGCATGCACGTTGCTGTGTGAAACTGGCTGTGTCCACACATCCAGGGGATTTGGACAGTCACGGCGCTGTGTGGAACTGGCTGTGTCCACACACCCATGGGAGACGGGCAGGCAGGGCGCAGTGTGGAACAGGCTGTGTCCACTCACCCACGGGAGATGGGCAGGCAGGGCACTGTGTTGAACTGGCTGTGTCCACTTGTGCACGGGAAACAGGCAGGTAGGCGCTTTGCTGAACTGACTGTGTCCACTCACCCACGGGAGACGGGCAGGCAGGGAGCAGTGTGGAATTGGCTGTGTCCAAACTCCCACGGGAGACAGGCAGGCAGGGTGCTGTCTTGAACTGGCTGTGTCCTCTCATGGTAGACAGGCAGGGAGGACCATGTGTGGAACTGGCTGTGTCCACGTACCCACTGGAGACGGGCAGGCAGGGCGCTATGTTGAAGTGGCTGTGTCCACTCACCCGCGGGAGACGGGCAGGCAGGGTGCTGTGTGGAACTGGCTGTATCCACCCACCCATAGGAGACGGACAGGCACGGTGCTGTGTGGAACTGGCTGTGTCCGCTCACCCACGGGAGACGGACAGGCAGGGTGCTGTGTAGAACTGGCTGTGTCCACTTACCCATGGGATATGGGCAGGCAAGTTGCTGTGTGGATCTGGCTGTGTCCACTCACCAACGGGGGACAGGCAGACAGCGCGCTGTGTGGAACAGCCTGTGTCCACACACCCACGGGAGACTGGCAGACAGGGCACAGTGTAGAATTGGCTGTGTCCACTCAGCCACGAGAGATGTGCATGTTGGGCGGGGTGTGGAACTGGCTCTGTCCACTCACCCACGTGAGACGGGCAGGCAGGGTGCGGTGTGGAACTGGCTGTATCCACTCACCCACGGGAGACAGGCAAGTAGGGCGGTGTGTGGAACTGGCTGTGTCCACTCACCCACGGGAGACGGATAGGCAGGGCGCTGTGTGGAACTGGCTGTCTGCCCTCACCCATTTGAGACAGGCAGGCAGGGCACTGTGTGGACCTGGCTGTGTCCTGACTCTCACGGGACGCGGGCAGGCAAGGCGCCTGTGTATCTGGCTGTGTACACTCACCCACGGGAGACGGGCAGGCAGGGCGCTATGCAGAACTGGTGTGTCCACTCACCCAAGGGAGATGGGCAAACAGGGCGCTATGTGGAACTGGCGGTGTCCACTCACCAATGAAAGACTGGCAGGCAGCGTGCTGTGTATATCCGGCTGTCTCCACACACCCATGGGAGAGCAGCAGGCTGGGCCCTGTGTTGAACTGGCTGTGTCCACTCAGCCACGGGAGACGGGCAAGTAGGGCGCCGTATGAACTGGCTGTGACCATGAAACCATGAAGGACGGGTAGGCAGGGCGCTGTGTGGAACTGGCTGTGTCCACACACCCACGGGAGATGGGCAGGCAGTCGCCGTGTGGAACTGGCTGTATCCACTCACCCACCAGAGATGGACAGGCACGGCGCTGTGTGGAAGTGGCTGTGTCCACTCACCCATGGGAGACCGGCAGGCAGGGCGCTGTGTGGAACTGGCTGTTTCCACTCACCCACGGGAGAAGGGCATGGACGGTGCTGTGTGAAACTGGCTGTGTCCACACATCCAGGGCATATGGACAGTCACGGCGCTGTGTGGAACTGGCTATGTCCACACACCCACGGGAGACGGGCAGGCAGGGCGCTGTGTAACTAGCTGTGTCCACACACCCACTGGACACTGGCAGGCAGGGTGTGGTGTTGAACTGGCTGTGTCCACTCACCGACGGGAGACGGTCAGGTAGGGTGCTGTGAGGATATGGGTGTGTCCACTCACCCACGAAAGACTGGCAGGCAGGGCGCTGTGTGGATCTGACTGTGTCCACTCACCCATGGGACGGGCAGGCTGGGTGCTGTGCGGAACAGGTTTCCACTCACCCAAGGAAGACGGGCAAACAGGGCGCTGTGTGGAACTCGCTGTGTCCTCACACCCACGGGAGATGGGCAGGCAGGGAGCTGTGTAGAACTGGCTGTGTCCACTCACCCACGGGAGATGGACAGGCAGGGCGCTGTGTGGAACTGGCTGTGTCCACACACCCAAGGGATACGGGAAGGCTGTGTGCTGTGTTGAAATGGCTGTGTCCACACACCCACGGGAGACAGGCAACCAAGGCGCTCTGTGGAACTGGCTGTGTCCACTCAACCACGGGAGACGGGCAGGCAAGGTGTGGTGTTGAACTGCTGATGGGCAGGCAGGGCGCTGTGTGGAACTCGCTGTGTCCACTCACGGGAGACGGGCATGTAGGGCGCTGCGTGGATCTGGCTGTGTCCACACACCCAAGGGTGATGGGAAGGCAGGGCACTGTGTGAAACTGGACGTGACCACTGACCCAAGGGAGATGGGCAGGCAAGGCGCTGTGTGGATCTGGCTGTGCCCTCCACCCACGGGAGATGTGCAGGCAGGGCGCTGTGTGGAACTGGTTGTGGCCACACACCCATGGGAGACGGGTAGGCAGGGCCCTGTGTGGAACTGGCTCTGTCCACTCACCCACGGAAGATGGGCAGGGAAGGTGCTGTGTGGAAGTGGCTGTGTCCACTCACCTACCAGAGACAGGCAGGCAGGGCGCTATGTTGAACTGGCTGTGTCCACTCACCACGGGAGACGGGCAGTTAGGGCACTGTGTGAATCTGGCTGTGTGCACACAACCAGGGGAGATGGGCAGGCAGGGTGCTGTGTGGAACTGGCTGTGTCCACTCACCCACGGGAGATGGGCAGGCAGGGCGCTGTGTGAAACTGGCTGTGTGCACACAACCAGGGGAGATGGGCAGGCAGGTCGCTGTGTGGAACTGGCTGTGTCCACTCACCCACGGGAGATGGGGAGGCAGTGTGCTGTGTGGAACTGGTTGTGTCCACACACCCATGGGAGACGGGCAGGCAGGGCGCTGTGTGGAACTGGCTCTGTCCACTCACCCACAGGAGATTGACAGGGAAGGCGCTGTGTGGAACTGGTTGTGTCCACTCACCCACGGGACATGGGCAGTCAGGGCCATGTGTTGAACTGGCTGTGTCCACTCACCACGGGAGACGGGCAGTTAGGGCGCTGTGTGGATGTGGCTATGTGCACACCACCAGAGGAGACGGGCCGGAAGGGTGCTGTGTGGAACTCGCTGTGTCCACTCACCCACGGGAGACAGGCAGGCACGGCTCGGTGTGGAACTGGCTGTGTCCACTCACCCATGGGAGATGGGCAGGCTGGGCACTGTGGGGATCTGGCTGTGTCCACACACTCATGGGTAGTGGCAGGCAGGGCGCTGTGTAGAAGTGGCAGTGTCCACTCTCCCACGGGAAATGGGCAGGCAGGGCGCTGTGTGGAACTAACTGTGTCCACTCACCCACGGGAGACAGGCAGGCAGGGCGCTGTGTGGAACTGACTGTGTCCACTCACCCACGGGAGATGGGCAGCCAGGGTGCTGTGTGGAACTGGCTGTGTCCACTCACCATGGGAGACGGCCAGGTAGGGCGCCTTGTGGTTCTGGTTGTGTCCACACACCCATGGGGGACGTGCATGTAGGGCGCTGTGTGGATCTGGCTGTGTCCACACACCCACGGGAGATGGGCAGGCAGGACGCTGTGTGGAAATTGCTGTGTCCACTGACACCCGGGACACAGACAGCCAGGGGGCTGTGTGGATCTGGGTGTGTCCACACACCCATGGTTGACGGGCAGGTAGGGCACTGTGTGGAACTGCCTGTGTCCACACACCCATGGGAGACAGGCAGGCAGGGTGCTGTGTGGATCTGGCTGTGTATACACACCCATGGGAGACGAGCAGGCAGGGCGCTGTGTGGAACTGGCTGTGTCTACTCACCCTCGGGGGACGAGCTGGCAGGATGCTTTGTGGAACTGGCTATATCCATTCACCCACCGTAGATAGGCAGGTAGGGCGCTGTGTGGATCTGGCTGTGTCTACACGCCCACCGAAGAGGGGCATGTAGGGCACTGTGTGGATCTGGCTGTGTCCACACACTCAAGGGAGAGTAGCAGGCAGGGTGCTGTGTAGAACTGGCTCTGTCCACTCTCCCATGGGAGATGGGCAGTCAGGGCGCTGTGTGGATCTGGCTGTGTCCACACACCCACGAGAGACGGGTAGGTAGGGCGCTGTGTGGAACTGGCTGTGACCACTGACCCACGGGAGTTGGGCAGGCAGGGCACTGTGTGGATCTGGCTGTATACCCACACCCACTTGAGACGGGCAGGCAGGGCGCTGTGTGGAACTGGCTGTGTCCACTCACCCACGCGAGATGGGCAGGGAAGGCGCTGGGTGGAACTGGATGTGTCCGCTCACCCACGGGAGATGGGCAGGGAGGGCGCTGTACAGATCTGGCTATGTCCACACACCCACGGGAGACGGGTAGGTAGTGCGCTGTGTGGAACTGGCTGTGACCACTGACCCAAGGGAGATGGGCCGGCAGGGCACTGTGTGGAAATGATTGTGTCCACTACCCACGGGAGATGGGCAGTGAAGGCGCTGGGTGGAACTGGCTGTGTCCACACACCTACGGGAGACAGGCAGGCAGGGCGCTGTGTTGATCTGGCTGTGTCCACTAACCACGGGAGCTGGGCAGTTAGGACGCTGTGTGGATCTGGCTGTGTCCCCACACACACGGGATATGGGCAGGTAGGGCACTGTGTGGAACTGGCTGTGTCCACACACCCACGGGAGACGGGCAGGTAGGGCGTTGTGTGGAACTGGCTGTGTCCACTCACCCAGGGGAGATGGGCATGGAGGGCTCTATGTGGAACTGCCTGTGTCCACTCACCACAGAGTCCGGCATGTAGGGCGGTTGTGGATCTGGTTGTGTCCACACATGGGAGATGGGCAAGCAGGGCGCTGTGTGGATTAGGCTGTTTCCACTCACCCACAAGAGACAGGCAGGCAGACGCTTTGTGGATCTGGCCGTGTCCACACACCCACGGGAGACGGGCAGGCAGGGCGCCTTGTGGTTCTGGTTGTGTCCACACACCCATGAGAGACGTGCATGTAGGGCGCTGTGTGGATCTGGCTATGTGCTCACACCCAAGGGAGATGGGCAAGCAAGGCGCTGTGTGGAAATGGCTGTGTCCACTGACCCACGAGACACAGGCAGGCAGGGGGCTGTGTATATCTAGGTGTGTCCACACACTCATCGTAGACGGGCAGGCAGGGCGCTGTGTGGAACTGGCTGTGTCCACACACCCATGGGAAACAGGGAGGCAGGGCACTGTGTGGAACTGGCAGTGTCCACTCACCCACGGGAGATGGGGAGGCAGGGCACTGTGTGGAACTGGTTGTGTCCACACACCCATGGGAGACGGGCAGGCAGGGCGCTGTGTGGAACTGGCTGTGTCCACTCACCTACGGGAGATTGACAGGGAAGGCGCTGTGTGGAAGTGGTTGTGTCCACTCACCCACTGGAGATAGGCAGTCAGGGTCTGTGTTGAACTGGCTGTGTCCACTCACCACGGGATATGGGCAGTTAGGGCGCTGTGTGGATGTGGCTGTGTGCACACAACCAGGGGAGACGGGCCGGCAGGGCGCTGTGTGGAACTGGCTGTGTCCACTCACCCACGGGAGATGGGCAGGCAGGGCGCTGTGTGGAACTGGCTGTGTGCACACAACCAGGGGAGACGGGCAGGCAGGGCGTTGTGTGGAACTGGCTGTGTCCACTCACCCACAGGAGATGGGCAGGCAGGGTGCTGTGTGGAACTCGCTGTGTCCACTCACTCACGGGAGACAGGCAGGCACGGCAATGTGGGGATCTGGCTGTGTCCACACACTCATGGGTAGTGGCAGGCAGGGCGTTGTGTGGAAGTGGCAGTGTCCACTCTCCCACGGGAAACGGGCAGGCAGGGCGCTGTGTGGAACTGACTGTGTCCACTCACCCACGGGAGACAGGCAGGCAGGGCGCTGTATGGAACTGATTGTGTCCTCTCACCCACGAGAGCTGGGCAGGCAGGGTGCTGTGTGGAACTGGCTGTGTCCACTCACCACGGGAGATGGCCAGGTAGGGCGCCTTGTGGTTCTGGTTGTGTCCACACACCCATGGGGGACGTGCATGTTGGGTGCTGTGTGTATCTGGCTGTGTCCACACACCCACAGGAGATGGGCAGGCAGGGCGCTTTGTGGAAATTGCTGTGTCCACTGACCCCCGGGACACGGGCAGGCAGGGCGCTGTGTGGATCTGGGAGTGTCCACACACCCATGGGAGACATGCAGGCAGGGCACTGTGTGGAACTGCCTGTGTCCTCACACCCATGGGAGACATGCAGGCAGGGCGCTGTGTGGAACTGCCAGTGTCCACTCACCCATGGGAGACGGGCAGGCAGGGCGCTGGGTGGATCTGGCTGTGTCCACACACCCTCGGGAGAGGGGCAGGTAGGGCGCTGTGTAGAACTGGCTGTGTCCTCTGACCCAGGGGAGACCGGCAAGCAGGGCGCTGTGTAGTTCTTGTTGTGTCCACACACTCACGGGAGAGTAGCATGCAGGGCGCGGTGTTGACGGGCTGTGTCCACTCAACCACGGGAATCAGACAAGCAGGGCGCTGTGTGGAACTGGTTGTGTGCACTCACCCACGGGAAACGGGCAAGAAGGGCATTCTGAGGAACTGGCTGTGTCCACTCACCCACGGGAGATGGGCAGGCAGGGCGCTGTGTGGATCTGGCTGTGTCAAAACACCCATGGGAGACGGGCAGGCAGGGCGCTATGTAGAACTGGCTGTGTCCACTCACCCACAGGAGACGGGCAGGTATGGCGCTGTTTGGATCTTGCTGTGTCCACTCACCCACGGGAGATGGGCAGGAAGGGCGTTTTGTGGAACTGGTTGTGTCCACTCACCAACAGGCGACAGGCAGGTAGGGCGCATTGTGGAACTGGCTGTGTCCACTCTGCCACGGGATACAGGCAGGCAGGGCACTGTGTGGAACTGGCTGTGTCCACTCACCCAAGGGAGATGGGCAGGCAGAGCGCTGTGTGGAACTGGTTGAGTCCACACACCACGAGAGATGGGCAAGCAGGGTGGTGTGTGGAACTGGCTATGTCCACTCAGCCATGGGAGACGGGCAGGCTGGGGGCTATGTGGATCAGGCTGTGTCCACTCACCCATGGGAGATGGGCAGGCAGGGTGCTGTGTGCAACTGGCTGTGTCCCCTCACCCACTGGAGATGGGTAGTCACGGCACTGTGTTGAACTGGCTGTGTCCACACACCCACGGGAGATGGGCAGGCAGGGCACTGTGTGGATCTGGCTGCGTCCAAACACCCACGGGAGACAAGCAGGCAGGGTGCTGTGTGGAACTGGCTGAGAGCACACACCCATGGGAGCCAGGAAGGCAGGGCGCTTTTTGGAACTGGCTGTGTCCACTCACCCAAGGGAGATGGGCAGGCAGGGCGCTGTGTGGAACTGGTTGTGTCCACACACCACGAGAGATGGGCAGGCAGGGTGCTATGTGGATCTGGCTCTGTCCACTCAGCCACGGGAGACGGGCAGGCAGGGCGCTGTTTGGATCTGGCTGTGTCCACTCTCCCATGGGAGATGGGCAGGTAGGTGGGGTTTTAGAACTGGCTGTGTCCACACACTCATGGGAGAGTGGCAAGCAGGGTGCTGTGTTGAACTTGCTGAGTCCACTCACCCATGGGAGACAGGCAGGCAGTGCGCTGTGTCAATCTGGCTGTGTCCACACACCCACGGTAGATGGGCAGACAGTGCGCTGTGTGGATCTAGCTGTGTCCACAAAACCGTGGGAGATGGGCAGGCAGAGCGCTGTGTGGAACTGGCTGTGTCCACTGAGTCATGGGAGACGGGCAGGCAGGGCGCATTTTGGATATGGCTGTGTCAACTCACCCACGAGAGATGGGCAGGTAGGGCGCTGTGTGGATCTGGCTGTGTCCACTCAACCACCGGAGACAGGCAGGTAGGGCGCTGTGTGGAACTGGCTGTGTCTACTCACCCACGGGAGACGCGCATGTAGGGGGCTATGTGGAACTGGCTGTGTACGCTGAGCCACGGGAGACAGGCAGGCAGGGCAATGTGTGGATCTGGCTGTGTCCACACACCCATGGGAGACGTGTATGTAGGGCGCTGTGTGGATCTGGCTGTGTCCACACACCCACGGTAGATGAGCAGGCAGGGCGCTGTGTGGAAATGCCTGTGTCCACACACACAGAGGAGATGGGCTGGCAGGGCACTGTGTGATACCGGCTGTGTCCACTCACCCACGAGAGATAGGCAGTCAGGGCGCTGTGTGGATCTGGCAGTGTCCACACACTCACGGGAGACGTTCAGGTAGTGCGCTGTGTGGAACTGGCAGTGTCCACTCACCCACGGGAGACGGGCAGGTAGGGCGCTGTGTGGATCTGTCTGTGTCCACACACCCATGGGAGATGGTCAGTTAAGGTGCTGTGTGGAGCTGGCTGTGTCCATTCAGCCACGGGAGATGGGCAGGCAGGGCACTGTGTGGATCTGGCTGTGTCCACACACCTACGGGAGACGGGCAGGCAGGGTGCAGTTTTGAACTGGCTGTGTCCACCCACCCATGGGAGACAGGCAGGTAGGGCGCAGCGTGGAAATGGCTGTGTCCACTCAGCCACGGGAGACAGGCAGGTAGGGCGCTCTTTGGATCTGGCTGTGTCCACTCACCCATGGTAATGGGAAAGCAGGGCGCTGTGTGGATCTGGCTGTGTCCACACACCCACGGGAGACAGGCAGGCTGGACGCTGTGTGGAACTGGCTGTGTGCACTCACCCACGCGAGACGGGCAGGCAGGGCACTGTGTGGATCTCGCTGTGTCCACACACCCACGGGAGACGGGCAGGCAGGGCGCTGTGTGGATCTCGTTGTGTCCACACACCCACGGGAGACGGGTAGGCCAGGCGCTGTGTGGATCTGGCTGTGTCCACTCACCCACGGGAGATGGGCAGGTAGGTCGGGGTGTTGAACTGGCTGTGTCCACACACTTACGGGAGCGTGGCAGGCAGGGTGCTGTGTGGAAATGGCTGTGTCCACTTACCCACGGGAGACGGGTAGGTAGGGCGCTATGTGGATCTGGCTGTGTCCACACACACACGGGATAGTGGCAGGCAGGGTGCTGTGTGGAACTGGCCGTGTCCACTCACCCACGGGAGACGGGCAAGCAGGGCGCTGTGTGGAACTGGCTGTATCCACACACCAATGGGAGATGGACAGGCAGGGCTCTGTGTGGAACTGGCTGTGTCCACTCATCCACGGGAGACGGGCAGGCAGGGTGCTGTGTGGAACTGGCTGTTTCCACTCTCCCACGGGAGTCAGGCAGGCAGGGCGCTGTGTGAAACTGGCTGTGCGAATCACCCACGGGAGACGGGCATGCAGTGCGCTGTGTGGAACTGGCTGTGTCCACTAATGCACGGGGGATGGGCAGGCAGGGTGCTGTGTGGAAGTGGCTGTGTCCACTCACCCACGAGAGACGGGCAGGCAGGGCGCTGTGTAGAACTGGTTGTGTCCACTCACCCATGGGAGATGGGCAGGCATGGCGCTGTGTGGATCTGGCTGTGTCCACATACCCATGGGAGACGGACAAGCAGGGCGCTGTGTGGATCTGGCTGGGTGCACTCACCCACGCGGGATGGGCAGGTAGGGCACTGTGTGGATCTGGCTGTGTCCTCACACCCATGGGAGACCGGCAGGTAGGGCGCTATGTGTATCTGGTTGTGTCCACACACACACGGGATAGTGGCAGGCAGGGTTCTGTGTGGAACTGGCCGTGTCCACTCACCCACGGGAAACGGGCAGGCAGGGCGCTGAGTGGAACTGGCTGTGTCCACACACCAATGGGAGACGGGCAGACAGAGCACTGTGTGGAAGTGGCTGTGACCACACACCCACCGGAGATGGGCAGGCACGCCTTGTGTTGAACCAGGTGTGTCCTCACACCCATGGGAGATGGGCAGGCAGGGCACTTTGTTGAACTAGAAGTGGCCACTGACCCACGGTAGACGGGCAGGCAGGGCGCTGTGTTGAACTGGCTGTTTCCACTCTCTCATGGGAGACGGACTGGCAGGGAGCGGTGTGGAACTGGCTGTGTCCACTCACCCACGGTAGACGGGCAGGCAGAACGCTGTTTGGATCTGGCTGTGTCCACACACCCACGGTAATGGGCAAGCAGGTCGCTGTGTGGATCTGGCTGTGTCCACTCACCCACGGGAGATGGGCAGGCAGGCAGCTGTGTGGATCAGCCTGTGTCCTCTCACCCACGGAGTATGGACAGGCAAGGCGCTGTGTAGATTGGCTGTGTCCACACACTCACGGGAGAGTGGCATGCAGAGCGCTGTGTGGAACTTTCTATGTCCACTCAACCACGGGAGACGGGCAGGCAGGGCGCTGTGTGGATCTGGCTGTGTCCACACACCCACGGGAGATGAGACGGCAGAGTGCTGTGTGGAACTGGCTGTGTCCACTGAGCCATGGGAAATGGGCAGGCAGGGCGGGGTGTGGAACTGGCAGTGTCCACACTCTCATGGGAGACTGTGAGGCAGGGCACTGTGTGGATCTGGCAGTGTCCACTCACCCACCGGAGATGGGTAGGCAGGGCGCTGTGTGAAACTGGCTGTGTCCACTCACACACGGGAGACGGGCAGGTAGGGCACTGTATGGATCTGGCTGTGTCCACACAACCACAGGAGACGGGCAGGCAGGGTGCTGTGTGAATCTGGCTTTGTCCACACAGGCACGGGAGACTGGTAGGCAGAGCGATATGTGGATCTAGCTGTGTCCACTCACCCACGGTAATGGGCAGTTAGGGTGCTGTGTGGAACTGGGTGTGTCCACTGACCCGCCGTAGACGGGCAGGTAGGGTGCTGTGTGGAACTGGCTGTGTCCACTCACCCACAAGAGACGGCCAATTAGGGTGCTGTGTGGAGCTGGCTGTGTCCACTGAACCACAGGAGACAGGCAGGCAGGGCGCTGTGTGGACCTGGCTGTGTCCACACACCCACAGGAGATGGGCAGGCAGGGCGCTGTGTGGAACAGGGTGTATCCACTCACCCACGGGAGACGGGCATGTAGGGCGCTGTGTGGATCTGGCTGTGTTCACACACCCACGGGAGATGGGCATACAAGACACTGTGGATCTGGCTGTGTCCACACTCCCATGGGAGACGGGCAGGAAAGGCGCTGTGTGGATCTGGCTGTGTCCACACACCCATGGGAGACGGGCAGGCAGGGTGCTGTGTGGAACTGGCTGTGTCCACACACCCACCGGAGGCGGGCAGGTAGGGCGGGGTGTGGAACTGGCTGTGTCAACACACTAACAGGAGAGTGGCAGGCAGGGCGCTCTGAGGAACTGGCTGTGTCCACTCACCTACAGGAGACGGTCAGGCAGGGCACAGTGTGGAACTGGCTGTGTCCAGTCACCCACCGGAGACAGGCATGTAAGGCGCTGTGTGGATCTGGCTGTGTCCACACACCCACGGGAGACAGGCAGGCAGGGCGCTGTGTAGAACTGGCTGTGTCCACTCACCCATGGGAGACGGGCATGTAGGGCGCTGTTTGGATCTGGCTGTGTCCTCTAACCCACGGGAGATGGGCAGGCAGGGCGCTGTGTGGATCTGGCTGTGTCCTCTAACCCACGGGAGATGGGCAGGCAGAGCGCTTGTGGAACTGGCTGTGTGCAGTCAGTAACGGGAGAAGAGCAGGCCAGTAGCAGTGTGGATCTGGCTGTGTCCAGTCACCCACGGGAGAAGGGCAGGTAGGGAAGGCTATGGAACTCGCTGTGTCCACACACTCACAGGAGAGTGGCAGACAGGGCGCTGTGTAGATCTGGCTGTGTCCACTCACCCAGGGGACACGGGCATGCAGGGCGCAGTGTGGAACTCGCTATGTCCACTCACCCATGGGAGACGGGCAGCCAGGGCACTGAGTGGAACTGGCTGTGTCCACACACCCACGGCAGACGGCAGGCAGGGCGTTGTGTGCAACTGGCTGTGTCCACTCACCCATGGGAGACGGGCAGGTCGGGTGCTGTGTGGAACTGGCTGTGTACACTCACCCACGGAGGAAGGCGAGGCAATGTGCGGTGTGGAACTGGCTGTATCCACACACAAACGGGAGACGGGCAGGCAGGGCGCTGTATGGAAATGCCTGTGTCCACTCTCCCATGGGAGACGGGCAGGCTGAGCGCTGTGTAGAACTGGCTGTGTCCACTCACCCACGGGAGACAGGCAGGCAGGGTGCTGTGTGGAACTGGCTGTGTCCACTCACCCACGGGAGACGGGCAGGCAGGGCGCTCTCTGGAACTGGCTGTGTCCACACACCTATGGGAGATGGGCAGGCAGGGCGCTGTGTGGATTTGCTGTGTGCACTCACCCATGGGGGATGGGCAGGTAGGGTGCTGTGTGGAACTGGCTGTGTCTACTCACCCAGGGGAGACGGGCAGGTAGGGCGCCGTGTTAAACTGGGTGTGACCTCGAAACCAGGAATGGCGGGCAGGCAGGGTGCTGTGTGGCACTGGCTGTGTCCACTCACCCAAGGGAGACGGGCAAGAAGGGCGCTGTGTGGAACTGGCTCTGTCCACTCCCTCACGGGAAATGCACAAACAGGGTGTTGTGTGGATCTGGCTGTGTCCACTCACCCACGGGAGACAGGCAGGCAGGGTACTGTTGAATCTGGCTGTGTCCACACACACACGGGAGACAGGCAGACAGGGCGCTGTGTGGAACTGGCTGTGTCCACTCAGGCACGGAATCCGGGCAGGCCAGGCGCTGTGTGGATCTGGCTGTGTCCACTCACCCATGGGAGATGGGCCGGTAGGTCGGGGTGTTGACTGGCTGTGTCCACACACTCAAGGGAGCGTGGCAGGCAGGGCGCTGTGTGGAAATGGCTGTGTCCACTCACAAACGAGAGAAGGGCAGCCCAGGCGCGGTGTGGAACTGGCTGTGTCCACACAACCACGGGAGATGGGCAGGCAGGGAGCTGTGTGGAACTGGCTGTCTCCACTCAAACAACGGAGACAGGCAGGTAGGGCGCTGTGTGAAACTGGCTGTGGCCACTCACCTTAAGGAGATAGGCAGGTAGGGCGCTTTGGGGATCTGGCTGTGTCTACTCAGCCACGATAGACTGGTAGGTATTCATTTACCTCTCATGTTGTTCCAGCCTATTGTGGGGGCACCAATGTTAAGGTCGGGTACTTTGCCCTCTCCCAGCCTCCCCTCTTGGGTCACAGCTTAAAGTGCGCCCATCCTCCAGCCAGTGCGCACACACCACATTCCTAACAGATGTGTATGCCCATCCCCTCCCCCCACCCGCCCGACACCCACCCGAAGAAGGTGATTCCTCTGTGTCCACTTAGGTGTCCATCGGTTCGTACCCATTTGCTGGTGAGCGCGAGCACGTGGTGCTCGTGTGTCCATTCTTGGGATACTTGGCTTACTGGAACGGGTTCCAGCTCTGGCCAGGAGAACCACGAGAGGTGCCCCCTCACCGCTGCTCCTCATAGCCGAATAGCACTCCGTGGTGTCCACGGGCCACATTTTACTTACCCACTCGTGGGTCGATGGGCACTCGGGTGGCTTCCAGGTCTTTGCGATTGTGACTTGTGCCCTGACACTAACCCTAACCCTTACCCAGCCCGTCTCCTCCACGGCCCCTGCCTGACTGACTCCTTCCCGCCCGGCCTGTCACCTGTCACCGTCCTCTGCCCCTGCCTGACACGCTCCTCCCCGCCCGGGCCGTCACCGTCCTCGGCCCCTGCCTGACGGGGCTCCTCCGTCGCCTGGGCCTTCCAAGGGCTTGGTGTGGACGCTGGTTCCAGGACGCCCTCCCAGGAACCCGGTAGCAGGGCGGCCGCAGCGTCTCGCGCAACCCAACCGTCCGCCGGCTGGCCGCCGTCGCTAAGTGGCCTGCGGGGGACGTGCTCCCGCTGTGCCGTGGGGGCCCAGCCTGGTGTCTTCTCTGAGGCCCCGCGGCTGCCGCTCCCCGCAAGGGGATAGCCGCGGAGGTGGGGACCGCCTCCTCATGGGGACGTACACCCAGCTCTCCACGTCGGATTCCGGGGCTCTCTGTCCTGCCAGAAGGCCCAGCTGGCCTGCGGGTCCTTAGAGTGGCAAAAACATCCGAAAACTGAGATTGAGGGTCCGGTGGGTGGGTGTCTGCACTTTTGTGCTGGGCACCCCAGGGAGGCCCGGGGGCTGGCTGGACAACGCGGTCTGCTGGGCTGGGGGGGGGTTTGGAGGAGCAACTGATGCCCTTTGCACTTTGGGTAGCAAGTGTCTGAGGTGTCTCTGGGCCCTGTGCCATGTGGGGGCGGGGGCGGGGGCGGGGTGGGAGGAGGAGGAGGAGGAGGAGGAGGAGGAGGAGGAGGAGGAGGTGGGAAGGGCCGTGGCCTGCAGTCGTGTTCCCCGGGGTGGCACAGCATGTGGCTTCTTCCACAGGCTGCTTGGCCTGGGCTCCCTGCACCTGGGCCTTTGGAGGACTGGCCCTGTGCTTGCCAACACTTCCTGCAGGGACCCAGAGCTGGGAGGTTGCATCTCTCAGCCCTGGGTCGGGCAGAGCCCCAGCGGGCCATGCCCACAACCTCTCTCAGCAGGGGTCCCCCAGAAGGCTCCTTTGGGACCAGGATTCTCTTGCGGGTGACTCTTTAAGGTCTGGCCCCTGGATGGAGGGGCACCAGGAGTAGAGGAGCAGGAAGGGGAAGGGGGTGGCCATGCGAGGGGACACTTTCAGGCCAAGTCCCAGCTTCAGTCTGATCCTCCTGGGAACGCCGGGGTGGACATCACACCTCCTGGTTGCCCCGCTCTGAGACAAGGAGCCGGGCTTCGCATTCCCACAGCAGCCAGTCGTGGGCTGAGGACACCTGGGGCGTTGGGAACTCCCTGGCTTCTCCTTGGTTTAACATCTGGAGCTGCTTGTGAATTGTGCCGCCACACACACCCGAGTGCAGGTGTCTTCTGCACAGACTGCGGGCCTCGCTCTTCTGAATGCCGCTAGCTCGCGACCCACCCACGGGTGAACCTGGTCAGGGTACTTTCTCTCAGGGGCAGACTCTGATCCGGGCGGGCTACCGGTGTCTCTGTTTGCTCCTTTCTTTCTTCCACTTCGGGAAAGGCTTCCTTACTGGGTGTGGAAATCTCCTATGCCTTTCCTCGCCTATTCTGTCAGCTCTAAAATTCTCTTTCAGTTGCCACCCTCACAGATGGATTAGGAAACTCTTTGCGGTGCACTCATTAGTGAAATGACCTCAATGACGCTGGAATCCAATATCTAATCGCCGATTTTTGGCGAGTCCACACGCCAGGGTGGTTGGGGTCCAATGCAGCCCCGGCCAGGCCCAGGCCCCTTGGACTGGGCCACAGGAGGACACAGAGGAGGGTCCCGGCCCCCACGGTAGCGGTGCGGGCAGTTCTCCAAGGGCTTGGGTGTTTTCCAGAGGGAGGAGATGGAGGGGACTGATTTCTTCAGCGCCCCACAAACCACGCCACCCCACCCCACCCATGGGACACATCCCGAGAGAGAGAGACGCCCCATACACTGGCTCCCCTCCCCCATGCGCTGTGCCCCAGCCCTGGCCCGGGGGAATAGGCGGCCGCCAGGCCACAGGGTGGGGGGCGCAGCTGAAAGGGGTTGTGGGGGAGGGCCGCCCCTGGCTGGGGTCAAAGGGCGAGCGCCCCGCCCCTCCCGCCCGTGCGCAGTCAGCGGCCCCGGCGCGCTGGGGGTGGGGGGCGGGGAGGTGAAGGAGGCCAGGCAAGGAGAGGAGGGGGGCTTGAAGGTCTCCACCTTGGCGGGTCCAGCCGTGGAGGCGCATCTTGTGTGAGTGTGAGTGTGAGTGAGTGAGTGCGTGTGAGTGTGAGTGTGTGTGTATAGAGAGACAGCCCCCAACCCCGGCCCGCCGCTCCCTGCCCGCCCCGCCTGTCACCCCCGTCCCTCGGAGCCCGCGGGACCTGGCCGGCGAACTCAACAGGCCCGACCCGGCGCGGGGCCTGGGGCGGGAGGAGGCGGCGGGGAAGCGCAGAGAGGCTCGGCTTCTTGAGCGGGGCAGGGGCGCCCTCCGCCGTCCACGGCCACACCACCCCGAACGCGCCCGATCTCGTCTGGTCTCGGAAGCTAAGCAGGGTCGGGCCTGGTTAGAACTTGGATGGGAGACCGCCCGGGAATACCGGGTGCCGTAGG
Organism: Microcebus murinus; assembly: GCF_040939455.1. NCBI lineage: Eukaryota > Metazoa > Chordata > Mammalia > Primates > Cheirogaleidae > Microcebus > Microcebus murinus. Next base: position 78,833 of record NW_027438991.1, on the reverse strand, counting down.
CTTCTTCTTTTTTTTTTTGCCTCTGGTTCTGTCGCGTTTCTGGGAGTGCGGGGGCGGCCCGGGGTGGGGGGGACCCCCACCCTCGGCGCCCGCCGCGGTGCCTGGCGCCCCAGCCCGCACCGTGGGGCCTCCTCTTGTCCCGAGCCGTGACACCGCCGCCACGCGGCAGCATGCCTGGCTTCTGGACAGTCAGGTCTCAGACCAAAGGTCTGCTCTGTGGGAGCCGACACGCTGGAGGAAACCTTGAGAGTCTGAGAGGGGAGGGAGTTCCAGAAGAAGGCCAGGATGTCATTTTGAGGGAGTATGTGACCAGAACTCCTCCCGTTGCTTTTGGGGTTCTATGGGCTACACGTAGGAATCTTTGGTGGTGGCACCTGATGTTCGGGGATCCGGAGTCACACCCAGACCTGCTCCACAGGCCTCCTTTTACTTTTCTCTTCGGATTCATTTTTTTTTTTTTTTTGAGACAGAGTCTCGGTTTGTTGCCCAGGCTAGAGTGAGTGCCGTGGCGTCAGCCTAGCTCACAGCAACTTCAAACTCCTGGGCTCGAGTGATCCTTCTGCCTCAGCCTCCCGGGTAGCTGGGACTGCAGGCATGCGCCACCATGCCCCGCTAATTTTTTATATATATATCAGTTGGCCAATTAATTTCTTTCTATTTATAGTAGAGACGGGGTCTCGCTCTTGCTCAGGCTGGTTTTGAACTCCTGACCTTGAGCAATCCGCCCGCCTCGGCCTCCCAAGAGCTAGGATTACAGGCGTGAGCCACAGCGCCCGGCCGGATTCATTATTTTTAAAAAGTGTCTCTTATCTCTATTATTGCATTTTCTTTTCTCTCTCTTTTCAAGCAGATGATGGGAGTCCAAGTGTTAAGGTGACATGTGTTGCCCGTGCCCCCCTCCCCCCCCCGTGTTCTTATTCATTTACCTCTCATGTTGTTCCAGCATATTGTGGGGGCACCAATGTTAAGGTCGGGTGCGTTGCCCTCTCCCAGCCTCCCCCCTCGGGTCAGAGCTTCAAGTGCGCCCATCCCCCAGTCGGTGCGTACCCACCCCATTCCTAATGGATGTGTATGCCCATCCCCTCCCCCCACCCGCCCGACACCCACCCGAAGAAGGTGATTCCTCTGTGTCCACTTAGGTGTCCATCGGTTCGTACCCATTTGCTGGTGAGCGCGAGCACGTGGTGCTCGTGTGTCCATTCTTGGGATACTTGGCTTACTGGAACGGGTTCCAGCTCTGGCCAGGAGAACCACGAGAGGTGCCCCCTCACCGCTGCTCCTCATAGCCGAATAGCACTCCGTGGTGTCCACGGGCCACATTTTACTTACCCACTCGTGGGTCGATGGGCACTCGGGTGGCTTCCAGGTCTTTGCGATTGTGACTTGTGCCCTGACACTAACCCTAACCCTTACCCAGCCCGTCTCCTCCACGGCCCCTGCCTGACTGACTCCTTCCCGCCCGGCCTGTCACCTGTCACCGTCCTCTGCCCCTGCCTGACACGCTCCTCCCCGCCCGGGCCGTCACCGTCCTCGGCCCCTGCCTGACGGGGCTCCTCCGTCGCCTGGGCCTTCCAAGGGCTTGGTGTGGACGCTGGTTCCAGGACGCCCTCCCAGGAACCCGGTAGCAGGGCGGCCGCAGCGTCTCGCGCAACCCAACCGTCCGCCGGCTGGCCGCCGTCGCTAAGTGGCCTGCGGGGGACGTGCTCCCGCTGTGCCGTGGGGGCCCAGCCTGGTGTCTTCTCTGAGGCCCCGCGGCTGCCGCTCCCCGCAAGGGGATAGCCGCGGAGGTGGGGACCGCCTCCTCATGGGGACGTACACCCAGCTCTCCACGTCGGATTCCGGGGCTCTCTGTCCTGCCAGAAGGCCCAGCTGGCCTGCGGGTCCTTAGAGTGGCAAAAACATCCGAAAACTGAGATTGAGGGTCCGGTGGGTGTCTGCACTTTTGTGCTGGGCTCCCCAGGGAGGCCCGGGGGCTGGCTGGACAACGCGGTCTGCTGGGCTGGGGGGGGGGGTTTGGAGGAGCAACTGATGCCCTTTGCACTTTGGGTAGCAAGTGTCTGAGGTGTCTCTGGGCCCTGTGCCATGTGGGGGCGGGGGCGGGGGCGGGGTGGGAGGAGGAGGAGGAGGAGGAGGAGGAGGAGGAGGAGGAGGAGGAGGAGGTGGGAAGGGCCGTGGCCTGCAGTCGTGTTCCCCGGGGTGGCACAGCATGTGGCTTCTTCCACAGGCTGCTTGGGCTGGGCTCCCTGCACCTGGGCCTTTGGAGGACTGGCCCTGTGCTTGCCAACACTTCCTGCAGGGACCCAGAGCTGGGAGGTTGCATCTCTCAGCCCTGGGTCGGGCAGAGCCCCAGCGGGCCAGGCCCACAACCTCTCTCAGCAGGGGTCCCCCAGAAGGCTCCTTTGGGACCAGGATTCTCTTGCGGGTGACTCTTTAAGGTCTGGCCCCTGGATGGAGGGGCACCAGGAGTAGAGGAGCAGGAAGGGGAAGGGGGTGGCCATGCGAGGGGACACTTTCAGGCCAAGTCCCAGCTTCAGTCTGATCCTCCTGGGAACGCCGGGGTGGACATCACACCTCCTGGTTGCCCCGCTCTGAGACCAGGAGCCGGGCTTCGCATTCCCACAGCAGCCAGTCGTGGGCTGAGGACACCTGGGGCGTTGGGAACTCCCTGGCTTCTCCTTGGTTTAACATCTGGAGCTGCTTGTGAATTGTGCCGCCACACACACCCGAGTGCAGGTGTCTTCTGCACAGACTGCGGGCCTCGCTCTTCTGAATGCCGCTAGCTCGCGACCCACCCACGGGTGAACCTGGTCAGGGTACTTTCTCTCAGGGGCAGACTCTGATCCGGGCGGGCTACCGGTGTCTCTGTTTGCTCCTTTCTTTCTTCCACTTCGGGAAAGGCTTCCTTACTGGGTGTGGAAATCTCCTATGCCTTTCCTCGCCTATTCTGTCAGCTCTAAAATTCTCTTTCAGTTGCCACCCTCACAGATGGATTAGGAAACTCTTTGCGGTGCACTCATTAGTGAAATGACCTCAATGACGCTGGAATCCAATATCTAATCGCCGATTTTTGGCGAGTCCACACGCCAGGGTGGTTGGGGTCCAATGCAGCCCCGGCCAGGCCCAGGCCCCTTGGACTGGGCCACAGGAGGACACAGAGGAGGGTCCCGGCCCCCACGGTAGGTAGAGGTGCGGGCAGTTCTCCAAGGGCTTGGGTGTTTTCCAGAGGGAGGAGATGGAGGGGACTGATTTCTTCAGCGCCCCACAAACCACGCCACCCCACCCCACCCATGGGACACATCCCGAGAGAGAGAGACGCCCCATACACTGGCTCCCCTCCCCCGTGCGCTGTGCCCCAGCCCTGGCCCGGGGGAATAGGCGGCCGCCAGGCCACAGGGTGGGGGGCGCAGCTGAAAGGGGTTGTGGGGGAGGGCCGCCCCTGGCTGGGGTCAAAGGGCGAGTGGCCCGCCCCTCCCGCCCGTGCGCAGTCAGCAGCCCCGGCACGCTGGGGGTGGGGGGCGGGGAGGTGAAGGAGGCCAGGCAAGGAGAGGAGGGGGGCTTGAAGGTCTCCACCTTGGCGGGTCCAGCCGTGGAGGCGCATCTTGTGTGAGTGTGAGTGTGAGTGAGTGAGTGAGTGTGAGTGTGAGTGTGTGTGTATACAGAGACAGCCCCCAACCCCGGCCCGCCGCTCCCTGCCCGCCCCGCCTGTCACCCCCGTCCCTCGGAGCCCGCGGGACCCGGCCGGCGAACTCAACAGGCCCGACCCGGCGCGGGGCCTGGGGCGGGAGGAGGCGGCGGGGAAGCGCGGAGAGGCTCGGCTTCTTGAGCGGGGCAGGGGCGCCCTCCGCCGTCCACGGCCACGCCGTCCACGGCCACACCACCCCGAACGCGCCCGATCCCGTCTGGTCTCGGAAGCTAAGCAGGGTCGGGCCTGGTTAGAACTTGGATGGGAGACCGCCCGGGAATACCGGGTGCCGTAGGCTTCTTCTTTTTTTTTTTGCCTCTGGTTCTGTCGCGTTTCTGGGAGTGCGGGGGCGGCCCGGGGTGGGGGGGACCCCCACCCTCGGCGCCCGCCGCGGTGCCTGGCGCCCCAGCCCGCACCGTGGGGCCTCCTCTTGTCCCGAGCCGTGACACCGCCGCCACGCGGCAGCATGCCTGGCTTCTGGACAGTCAGGTCTCAGACCAAAGGTCTGCTCTGTGGGAGCCGACACGCTGGAGGAAACCTTGAGAGTCTGAGAGGGGAGGGAGTTCCAGAAGAAGGCCAGGATGTCATTTTGAGGGAGTATGTGACCAGAACTCCTCCCGTTGCTTTTGGGGTTCTATGGGCTACACGTAGGAATCTTTGGTGGTGGCACCTGATGTTCGGGGATCCGGAGTCACACCCAGACCTGCTCCACAGGCCTCCTTTTACTTTTCTCTTCGGATTCATTTTTTTTTTTTTTTTTGAGACAGAGTCTCGGTTTGTTGCCCAGGCTAGAGTGAGTGCCGTGGCGTCAGCCTAGCTCACAGCAACTTCAAACTCCTGGGCTCGAGTGATCCTTCTGCCTCAGCCTCCCGGGTAGCTGGGACTGCAGGCATGCGCCACCATGCCCCGCTAATTTTTTATATATATATCAGTTGGCCAATTAATTTCTTTCTATTTATAGTAGAGACGGGGTCTCGCTCTTGCTCAGGCTGGTTTTGAACTCCTGACCTTGAGCAATCCGCCCGCCTCGGCCTCCCAAGAGCTAGGATTACAGGCGTGAGCCACAGCGCCCGGCCGGATTCATTATTTTTAAAAAGTGTCTCTTATCTCTATTATTGCATTTTCTTTTCTCTCTCTTTTCAAGCAGATGATGGGAGTCCAAGTGTTAAGGTGACATGTGTTGCCCGTGCCCCCCTCCCCCCCCCGTGTTCTTATTCATTTACCTCTCATGTTGTTCCAGCATATTGTGGGGGCACCAATGTTAAGGTCGGGTGCGTTGCCCTCTCCCAGCCTCCCCCCTCGGGTCAGAGCTTCAAGTGCGCCCATCCCCCAGTCGGTGCGTACCCACCCCATTCCTAATGGATGTGTATGCCCATCCCCTCCCCCCACCCGCCCGACACCCACCCGAAGAAGGTGATTCCTCTGTGTCCACTTAGGTGTCCATCGGTTCGTACCCATTTGCTGGTGAGCGCGAGCACGTGGTGCTCGTGTGTCCATTCTTGGGATACTTGGCTTACTGGAACGGGTTCCAGCTCTGGCCAGGAGAACCACGAGAGGTGCCCCCTCACCGCTGCTCCTCATAGCCGAATAGCACTCCGTGGTGTCCACGGGCCACATTTTACTTACCCACTCGTGGGTCGATGGGCACTCGGGTGGCTTCCAGGTCTTTGCGATTGTGACTTGTGCCCTGACACTAACCCTAACCCTTACCCAGCCCGTCTCCTCCACGGCCCCTGCCTGACTGACTCCTTCCCGCCCGGCCTGTCACCTGTCACCGTCCTCTGCCCCTGCCTGACACGCTCCTCCCCGCCCGGGCCGTCACCGTCCTCGGCCCCTGCCTGACGGGGCTCCTCCGTCGCCTGGGCCTTCCAAGGGCTTGGTGTGGACGCTGGTTCCAGGACGCCCTCCCAGGAACCCGGTAGCAGGGCGGCCGCAGCGTCTCGCGCAACCCAACCGTCCGCCGGCTGGCCGCCGTCGCTAAGTGGCCTGCGGGGGACGTGCTCCCGCTGTGCCGTGGGGGCCCAGCCTGGTGTCTTCTCTGAGGCCCCGCGGCTGCCGCTCCCCGCAAGGGGATAGCCGCGGAGGTGGGGACCGCCTCCTCATGGGGACGTACACCCAGCTCTCCACGTCGGATTCCGGGGCTCTCTGTCCTGCCAGAAGGCCCAGCTGGCCTGCGGGTCCTTAGAGTGGCAAAAACATCCGAAAACTGAGATTGAGGGTCCGGTGGGTGTCTGCACTTTTGTGCTGGGCTCCCCAGGGAGGCCCGGGGGCTGGCTGGACAACGCGGTCTGCTGGGCTGGGGGGGGGGGGTTTGGAGGAGCAACTGATGCCCTTTGCACTTTGGGTAGCAAGTGTCTGAGGTGTCTCTGGGCCCTGTGCCATGTGGGGGCGGGGGCGGGGGCGGGGTGGGAGGAGGAGGAGGAGGAGGAGGAGGAGGAGGAGGAGGAGGAGGAGGAGGAGGAGGAGGTGGGAAGGGCCGTGGCCTGCAGTCGTGTTCCCCGGGGTGGCACAGCATGTGGCTTCTTCCACAGGCTGCTTGGGCTGGGCTCCCTGCACCTGGGCCTTTGGAGGACTGGCCCTGTGCTTGCCAACACTTCCTGCAGGGACCCAGAGCTGGGAGGTTGCATCTCTCAGCCCTGGGTCGGGCAGAGCCCCAGCGGGCCAGGCCCACAACCTCTCTCAGCAGGGGTCCCCCAGAAGGCTCCTTTGGGACCAGGATTCTCTTGCGGGTGACTCTTTAAGGTCTGGCCCCTGGATGGAGGGGCACCAGGAGTAGAGGAGCAGGAAGGGGAAGGGGGTGGCCATGCGAGGGGACACTTTCAGGCCAAGTCCCAGCTTCAGTCTGATCCTCCTGGGAACGCCGGGGTGGACATCACACCTCCTGGTTGCCCCGCTCTGAGACCAGGAGCCGGGCTTCGCATTCCCACAGCAGCCAGTCGTGGGCTGAGGACACCTGGGGCGTTGGGAACTCCCTGGCTTCTCCTTGGTTTAACATCTGGAGCTGCTTGTGAATTGTGCCGCCACACACACCCGAGTGCAGGTGTCTTCCGCACAGACTGCGGGCCTCGCTCTTCTGAATGCCGCTAGCTCGCGACCCACCCACGGGTGAACCTGGTCAGGGTACTTTCTCTCAGGGGCAGACTCTGATCCGGGCGGGCTACCGGTGTCTCTGTTTGCTCCTTTCTTTCTTCCACTTCGGGAAAGGCTTCCTTACTGGGTGTGGAAATCTCCTATGCCTTTCCTCGCCTATTCTGTCAGCTCTAAAATTCTCTTTCGGTTGCCACCCTCACAGATGGATTAGGAAACTCTTTGCGGTGCACTCATTAGTGAAATGACCTCAATGACGCTGGAATCCAATATCTAATCGCCGATTTTTGGCGAGTCCACACGCCAGGGTGGTTGGGGTCCAATGCAGCCCCGGCCAGGCCCAGGCCCCTTGGACTGGGCCACAGGAGGACACAGAGGAGGGTCCCGGCCCCCACGGTAGGTAGAGGTGCGGGCAGTTCTCCAAGGGCTTGGGTGTTTTCCAGAGGGAGGAGATGGAGGGGACTGATTTCTTCAGCGCCCCACAAACCACGCCACCCCACCCCACCCATGGGACACATCCCGAGAGAGAGAGACGCCCCATACACTGGCTCCCCTCCCCCGTGCGCTGTGCCCCAGCCCTGGCCCGGGGGAATAGGCGGCCGCCAGGCCACAGGGTGGGGGGCGCAGCTGAAAGGGGTTGTGGGGGAGGGCCGCCCCTGGCTGGGGTCAAAGGGCGAGTGGCCCGCCCCTCCCGCCCGTGCGCAGTCAGCAGCCCCGGCACGCTGGGGGTGGGGGGCGGGGAGGTGAAGGAGGCCAGGCAAGGAGAGGAGGGGGGCTTGAAGGTCTCCACCTTGGCGGGTCCAGCCGTGGAGGCGCATCTTGTGTGAGTGTGAGTGTGAGTGAGTGAGTGAGTGTGAGTGTGAGTGTGTGTGTATACAGAGACAGCCCCCAACCCCGGCCCGCCGCTCCCTGCCCGCCCCGCCTGTCACCCCCGTCCCTCGGAGCCCGCGGGACCCGGCCGGCGAACTCAACAGGCCCGACCCTGCGCGGGGCCTGGGGCGGGAGGAGGCGGCGGGGAAGCGCGGAGAGGCTCGGCTTCTTGAGCGGGGCAGGGGCGCCCTCCGCCGTCCACGGCCACGCCGTCCACGGCCACACCACCGGGAACGCGCCCGATCCCGTCTGGTCTCGGAAGCTAAGCAGGGTCGGGCCTGGTTAGAACTTGGATGGGAGACCGCCCGGGAATACCGGGTGCCGTAGGCTTCTTCTTTTTTTTTTTGCCTCTGGTTCTGTCGCGTTTCTGGGAGTGCGGGGGCGGCCCGGGGTGGGGGGGACCCCCACCCTCGGCGCCCGCCGCGGTTCCTGGCGCCCCAGCCCGCACCGTGGGGCCTCCTCTTGTCCCGAGCCGTGACACCGCCGCCACGCGGCAGCATGCCTGGCTTCTGGACAGTCAGGTCTCAGACCAAAGGTCTGCTCTGTGGGAGCCGACACGCTGGAGGAAACCTTGAGAGTCTGAGAGGGGAGGGAGTTCCAGAAGAAGGCCAGGATGTCATTTTGAGGGAGTATGTGACCAGAACTCCTCCCGTTGCTTTTGGGGTTCTATGGGCTACACGTAGGAATCTTTGGTGGTGGCACCTGATGTTCGGGGATCCGGAGTCACACCCAGACCTGCTCCACAGGCCTCCTTTTACTTTTCTCTTCGGATTCATTTTTTTTTTTTTTTTTGAGACAGAGTCTCGGTTTGTTGCCCAGGCTAGAGTGAGTGCCGTGGCGTCAGCCTAGCTCACAGCAACTTCAAACTCCTGGGCTCGAGTGATCCTTCTGCCTCAGCCTCCCGGGTAGCTGGGACTGCAGGCATGCGCCACCATGCCCCGCTAATTTTTTATATATATATCAGTTGGCCAATTAATTTCTTTCTATTTATAGTAGAGACGGGGTCTCGCTCTTGCTCAGGCTGGTTTTGAACTCCTGACCTTGAGCAATCCGCCCGCCTCGGCCTCCCAAGAGCTAGGATTACAGGCGTGAGCCACAGCGCCCGGCCGGATTCATTATTTTTAAAAAGTGTCTCTTATCTCTATTATTGCATTTTCTTTTCTCTCTCTTTTCAAGCAGATGATGGGAGTCCAAGTGTTAAGGTGACATGTGTTGCCCGTGCCCCCCTCCCCCCCCGTGTTCTTATTCATTTACCTCTCATGTTGTTCCAGCATATTGTGGGGGCACCAATGTTAAGGTCGGGTGCGTTGCCCTCTCCCAGCCTCCCCCCTCGGGTCAGAGCTTCAAGTGCGCCCATCCCCCAGTCGGTGCGTACCCACCCCATTCCTAATGGATGTGTATGCCCATCCCCTCCCCCCACCCGCCCGACACCCACCCGAAGAAGGTGATTCCTCTGTGTCCACTTAGGTGTCCATCGGTTCGTACCCATTTGCTGGTGAGCGCGAGCACGTGGTGCTCGTGTGTCCATTCTTGGGATACTTGGCTTACTGGAACGGGTTCCAGCTCTGGCCAGGAGAACCACGAGAGGTGCCCCCTCACCGCTGCTCCTCATAGCCGAATAGCACTCCGTGGTGTCCACGGGCCACATTTTACTTACCCACTCGTGGGTCGATGGGCACTCGGGTGGCTTCCAGGTCTTTGCGATTGTGACTTGTGCCCTGACACTAACCCTAACCCTTACCCAGCCCGTCTCCTCCACGGCCCCTGCCTGACTGACTCCTTCCCGCCCGGCCTGTCACCTGTCACCGTCCTCTGCCCCTGCCTGACACGCTCCTCCCCGCCCGGGCCGTCACCGTCCTCGGCCCCTGCCTGACGGGGCTCCTCCGTCGCCTGGGCCTTCCAAGGGCTTGGTGTGGACGCTGGTTCCAGGACGCCCTCCCAGGAACCCGGTAGCAGGGCGGCCGCAGCGTCTCGCGCAACCCAACCGTCCGCCGGCTGGCCGCCATCGCTAAGTGGCCTGCGGGGGACGTGCTCCCGCTGTGCCGTGGGGGCCCAGCCTGGTGTCTTCTCTGAGGCCCCGCGGCTGCCGCTCCCCGCAAGGGGATAGCCGCGGAGGTGGGGACCGCCTCCTCATGGGGACGTACACCCAGCTCTCCACGTCGGATTCCGGGGCTCTCTGTCCTGCCAGAAGGCCCAGCTGGCCTGCGGGTCCTTAGAGTGGCAAAAACATCCGAAAACTGAGATTGAGGGTCCGGTGGGTGTCTGCACTTTTGTGCTGGGCTCCCCAGGGAGGCCCGGGGGCTGGCTGGACAACGCGGTCTGCTGGGCTGGGGGGGGGGTTTGGAGGAGCAACTGATGCCCTTTGCACTTTGGGTAGCAAGTGTCTGAGGTGTCTCTGGGCCCTGTGCCATGTGGGGGCGGGGGCGGGGGCGGGGTGGGAGGAGGAGGAGGAGGAGGAGGAGGAGGAGGAGGAGGAGGAGGAGGTGGGAAGGGCCGTGGCCTGCAGTCGTGTTCCCCGGGGTGGCACAGCATGTGGCTTCTTCCACAGGCTGCTTGGCCTGGGCTCCCTGCACCTGGGCCTTTGGAGGACTGGCCCTGTGCTTGCCAACACTTCCTGCAGGGACCCAGAGCTGGGAGGTTGCATCTCTCAGCCCTGGGTCGGGCAGAGCCCCAGCGGGCCAGGCCCACAACCTCTCTCAGCAGGGGTCCCCCAGAAGGCTCCTTTGGGACCAGGATTCTCTTGCGGGTGACTCTTTAAGGTCTGGCCCCTGGATGGAGGGGCACCAGGAGTAGAGGAGCAGGAAGGGGAAGGGGGTGGCCATGCGAGGGGACACTTTCAGGCCAAGTCCCAGCTTCAGTCTGATCCTCCTGGGAACGCCGGGGTGGACATCACACCTCCTGGTTGCCCCGCTCTGAGACCAGGAGCCGGGCTTCGCATTCCCACAGCAGCCAGTCGTGGGCTGAGGACACCTGGGGCGTTGGGAACTCCCTGGCTTCTCCTTGGTTTAACATCTGGAGCTGCTTGTGAATTGTGCCGCCACACACACCCGAGTGCAGGTGTCTTCCGCACAGACTGCGGGCCTCGCTCTTCTGAATGCCGCTAGCTCGCGACCCACCCACGGGTGAACCTGGTCAGGGTACTTTCTCTCAGGGGCAGACTCTGATCCGGGCGGGCTACCGGTGTCTCTGTTTGCTCCTTTCTTTCTTCCACTTCGGGAAAGGCTTCCTTACTGGGTGTGGAAATCTCCTATGCCTTTCCTCGCCTATTCTGTCAGCTCTAAAATTCTCTTTCGGTTGCCACCCTCACAGATGGATTAGGAAACTCTTTGCGGTGCACTCATTAGTGAAATGACCTCAATGACGCTGGAATCCAATATCTAATCGCCGATTTTTGGCGAGTCCACACGCCAGGGTGGTTGGGGTCCAATGCAGCCCCGGCCAGGCCCAGGCCCCTTGGACTGGGCCACAGGAGGACACAGAGGAGGGTCCCGGCCCCCACGGTAGGTAGAGGTGCGGGCAGTTCTCCAAGGGCTTGGGTGTTTTCCAGAGGGAGGAGATGGAGGGGACTGATTTCTTCAGCGCCCCACAAACCACGCCACCCCACCCCACCCATGGGACACATCCCGAGAGAGAGAGACGCCCCATACACTGGCTCCCCTCCCCCGTGCGCTGTGCCCCAGCCCTGGCCCGGGGGAATAGGCGGCCGCCAGGCCACAGGGTGGGGGGCGCAGCTGAAAGGGGTTGTGGGGGAGGGCCGCCCCTGGCTGGGGTCAAAGGGCGAGCGCCCCGCCCCTCCCGCCCGTGCGCAGTCAGCGGCCCCGGCGCGCTGGGGGTGGGGGGCGGGGAGGTGAAGGAGGCCAGGCGAGGAGAGGAGGGGGGCTTGAAGGTCTCCACCTTGGCGGGTCCAGCCGTGGAGGCGCATCTTGTGTGAGTGTGAGTGTGAGTGAGTGAGTGAGTGTGAGTGTGAGTGTGTGTGTATACAGAGACAGCCCCCAACCCCGGCCCGCCGCTCCCTGCCCGCCCCGCCTGTCACCCCCGTCCCTCGGAGCCCGCGGGACCCGGCCGGCGAACTCAACAGGCCCGACCCGGCGCGGGGCCTGGGGCGGGAGGAGGCGGCGGGGAAGCGCGGAGAGGCTCGGCTTCTTGAGCGGGGCAGGGGCGCCCTCCGCCGTCCACGGCCACACCACCCCGAACGCGCCCGATCCCGTCTGGTCTCGGAAGCTAAGCAGGGTCGGGCCTGGTTAGAACTTGGATGGGAGACCGCCCGGGAATACCGGGTGCCGTAGGCTTCTTCTTTTTTTTTTTGCCTCTGGTTCTGTCGCGTTTCTGGGAGTGCGGGGGCGGCCCGGGGTGGGGGGGACCCCCACCCTCGGCGCCCGCCGCGGTGCCTGGCGCCCCAGCCCGCACCGTGGGGCCTCCTCTTGTCCCGAGCCGTGACACCGCCGCCACGCGGCAGCATGCCTGGCTTCTGGACAGTCAGGTCTCAGACCAAAGGTCTGCTCTGTGGGAGCCGACACGCTGGAGGAAACCTTGAGAGTCTGAGAGGGGAGGGAGTTCCAGAAGAAGGCCAGGATGTCATTTTGAGGGAGTATGTGACCAGAACTCCTCCCGTTGCTTTTGGGGTTCTATGGGCTACACGTAGGAATCTTTGGTGGTGGCACCTGATGTTCGGGGATCCGGAGTCACACCCAGACCTGCTCCACAGGCCTCCTTTTACTTTTCTCTTCGGATTCATTTTTTTTTTTTTTTTTGAGACAGAGTCTCGGTTTGTTGCCCAGGCTAGAGTGAGTGCCGTGGCGTCAGCCTAGCTCACAGCAACTTCAAACTCCTGGGCTCGAGTGATCCTTCTGCCTCAGCCTCCCGGGTAGCTGGGACTGCAGGCATGCGCCACCATGCCCCGCTAATTTTTTATATATATATCAGTTGGCCAATTAATTTCTTTCTATTTATAGTAGAGACGGGGTCTCGCTCTTGCTCAGGCTGGTTTTGAACTCCTGACCTTGAGCAATCCGCCCGCCTCGGCCTCCCAAGAGCTAGGATTACAGGCGTGAGCCACAGCGCCCGGCCGGATTCATTATTTTTAAAAAGTGTCTCTTATCTCTATTATTGCATTTTCTTTTCTCTCTCTTTTCAAGCAGATGATGGGAGTCCAAGTGTTAAGGTGACATGTGTTGCCCGTGCCCCCCTCCCCCCCCGTGTTCTTATTCATTTACCTCTCATGTTGTTCCAGCATATTGTGGGGGCACCAATGTTAAGGTCGGGTGCGTTGCCCTCTCCCAGCCTCCCCCCTCGGGTCAGAGCTTCAAGTGCGCCCATCCCCCAGTCGGTGCGTACCCACCCCATTCCTAATGGATGTGTATGCCCATCCCCTCCCCCCACCCGCCCGACACCCACCCGAAGAAGGTGATTCCTCTGTGTCCACTTAGGTGTCCATCGGTTCGTACCCATTTGCTGGTGAGCGCGAGCACGTGGTGCTCGTGTGTCCATTCTTGGGATACTTGGCTTACTGGAACGGGTTCCAGCTCTGGCCAGGAGAACCACGAGAGGTGCCCCCTCACCGCTGCTCCTCATAGCCGAATAGCACTCCATGGTGTCCACGGGCCACATTTTACTTACCCACTCGTGGGTCGATGGGCACTCGGGTGGCTTCCAGGTCTTTGCGATTGTGACTTGTGCCCTGACACTAACCCTAACCCTTACCCAGCCCGTCTCCTCCACGGCCCCTGCCTGACTGACTCCTTCCCGCCCGGCCTGTCACCTGTCACCGTCCTCTGCCCCTGCCTGACACGCTCCTCCCCGCCCGGGCCGTCACCGTCCTCGGCCCCTGCCTGACGGGGCTCCTCCGTCGCCTGGGCCTTCCAAGGGCTTGGTGTGGACGCTGGTTCCAGGACGCCCTCCCAGGAACCCGGTAGCAGGGCGGCCGCAGCGTCTCGCGCAACCCAACCGTCCGCCGGCTGGCCGCCGTCGCTAAGTGGCCTGCGGGGGACGTGCTCCCGCTGTGCCGTGGGGGCCCAGCCTGGTGTCTTCTCTGAGGCCCCGCGGCTGCCGCTCCCCGCAAGGGGATAGCCGCGGAGGTGGGGACCGCCTCCTCATGGGGACGTACACCCAGCTCTCCACGTCGGATTCCGGGGCTCTCTGTCCTGCCAGAAGGCCCAGCTGGCCTGCGGGTCCTTAGAGTGGCAAAAACATCCGAAAACTGAGATTGAGGGTCCGGTGGGTGTCTGCACTTTTGTGCTGGGCTCCCCAGGGAGGCCCGGGGGCTGGCTGGACAACGCGGTCTGCTGGGCTGGGGGGGGGGTTTGGAGGAGCAACTGATGCCCTTTGCACTTTGGGTAGCAAGTGTCTGAGGTGTCTCTGGGCCCTGTGCCATGTGGGGGCGGGGGCGGGGGCGGGGTGGGAGGAGGAGGAGGAGGAGGAGGAGGAGGAGGAGGAGGAGGAGGAGGTGGGAAGGGCCGTGGCCTGCAGTCGTGTTCCCCGGGGTGGCACAGCATGTGGCTTCTTCCACAGGCTGCTTGGCCTGGGCTCCCTGCACCTGGGCCTTTGGAGGACTGGCCCTGTGCTTGCCAACACTTCCTGCAGGGACCCAGAGCTGGGAGGTTGCATCTCTCAGCCCTGGGTCGGGCAGAGCCCCAGCGGGCCAGGCCCACAACCTCTCTCAGCAGGGGTCCCCCAGAAGGCTCCTTTGGGACCAGGATTCTCTTGCGGGTGACTCTTTAAGGTCTGGCCCCTGGATGGAGGGGCACCAGGAGTAGAGGAGCAGGAAGGGGAAGGGGGTGGCCATGCGAGGGGACACTTTCAGGCCAAGTCCCAGCTTCAGTCTGATCCTCCTGGGAACGCCGGGGTGGACATCACACCTCCTGGTTGCCCCGCTCTGAGACCAGGAGCCGGGCTTCGCATTCCCACAGCAGCCAGTCGTGGGCTGAGGACACCTGGGGCGTTGGGAACTCCCTGGCTTCTCCTTGGTTTAACATCTGGAGCTGCTTGTGAATTGTGCCGCCACACACACCCGAGTGCAGGTGTCTTCCGCACAGACTGCGGGCCTCGCTCTTCTGAATGCCGCTAGCTCGCGACCCACCCACGGGTGAACCTGGTCAGGGTACTTTCTCTCAGGGGCAGACTCTGATCCGGGCGGGCTACCGGTGTCTCTGTTTGCTCCTTTCTTTCTTCCACTTCGGGAAAGGCTTCCTTACTGGGTGTGGAAATCTCCTATGCCTTTCCTCGCCTATTCTGTCAGCTCTAAAATTCTCTTTCGGTTGCCACCCTCACAGATGGATTAGGAAACTCTTTGCGGTGCACTCATTAGTGAAATGACCTCAATGACGCTGGAATCCAATATCTAATCGCCGATTTTTGGCGAGTCCACACGCCAGGGTGGTTGGGGTCCAATGCAGCCCCGGCCAGGCCCAGGCCCCTTGGACTGGGCCACAGGAGGACACAGAGGAGGGTCCCGGCCCCCACGGTAGGTAGAGGTGCGGGCAGTTCTCCAAGGGCTTGGGTGTTTTCCAGAGGGAGGAGATGGAGGGGACTGATTTCTTCAGCGCCCCACAAACCACGCCACCCCACCCCACCCATGGGACACATCCCGAGAGAGAGAGACGCCCCATACACTGGCTCCCCTCCCCCGTGCGCTGTGCCCCAGCCCTGGCCCGGGGGAATAGGCGGCCGCCAGGCCACAGGGTGGGGGGGCGCAGCTGAAAGGGGTTGTGGGGGAGGGCCGCCCCTGGCTGGGGTCAAAGGGCGAGCGCCCCGCCCCTCCCGCCCGTGCGCAGTCAGCGGCCCCGGCGCGCTGGGGGTGGGGGGCGGGGAGGTGAAGGAGGCCAGGCGAGGAGAGGAGGGGGGCTTGAAGGTCTCCACCTTGGCGGGTCCAGCCGTGGAGGCGCATCTTGTGTGAGTGTGAGTGTGAGTGAGTGAGTGAGTGTGAGTGTGAGTGTGTGTGTATACAGAGACAGCCCCCAACCCCGGCCCGCCGCTCCCTGCCCGCCCCGCCTGTCACCCCCGTCCCTCGGAGCCCGCGGGACCCGGCCGGCGAACTCAACAGGCCCGACCCGGCGCGGGGCCTGGGGCGGGAGGAGGCGGCGGGGAAGCGCGGAGAGGCTCGGCTTCTTGAGCGGGGCAGGGGCGCCCTCCGCCGTCCACGGCCACACCACCCCGAACGCGCCCGATCCCGTCTGGTCTCGGAAGCTAAGCAGGGTCGGGCCTGGTTAGAACTTGGATGGGAGACCGCCCGGGAATACCGGGTGCCGTAGGCTTCTTCTTTTTTTTTTTGCCTCTGGTTCTGTCGCGTTTCTGGGAGTGCGGGGGCGGCCCGGGGTGGGGGGGACCCCCACCCTCGGCGCCCGCCGCGGTGCCTGGCGCCCCAGCCCGCACCGTGGGGCCTCCTCTTGTCCCGAGCCGTGACACCGCCGCCACGCGGCAGCATGCCTGGCTTCTGGACAGTCAGGTCTCAGACCAAAGGTCTGCTCTGTGGGAGCCGACACGCTGGAGGAAACCTTGAGAGTCTGAGAGGGGAGGGAGTTCCAGAAGAAGGCCAGGATGTCATTTTGAGGGAGTATGTGACCAGAACTCCTCCCGTTGCTTTTGGGGTTCTATGGGCTACACGTAGGAATCTTTGGTGGTGGCACCTGATGTTCGGGGATCCGGAGTCACACCCAGACCTGCTCCACAGGCCTCCTTTTACTTTTCTCTTCGGATTCATTTTTTTTTTTTTTTTTGAGACAGAGTCTCGGTTTGTTGCCCAGGCTAGAGTGAGTGCCGTGGCGTCAGCCTAGCTCACAGCAACTTCAAACTCCTGGGCTCGAGTGATCCTTCTGCCTCAGCCTCCCGGGTAGCTGGGACTGCAGGCATGCGCCACCATGCCCCGCTAATTTTTTATATATATATCAGTTGGCCAATTAATTTCTTTCTATTTATAGTAGAGACGGGGTCTCGCTCTTGCTCAGGCTGGTTTTGAACTCCTGACCTTGAGCAATCCGCCCGCCTCGGCCTCCCAAGAGCTAGGATTACAGGCGTGAGCCACAGCGCCCGGCCGGATTCATTATTTTTAAAAAGTGTCTCTTATCTCTATTATTGCATTTTCTTTTCTCTCTCTTTTCAAGCAGATGATGGGAGTCCAAGTGTTAAGGTGACATGTGTTGCCCGTGCCCCCCTCCCCCCCCCGTGTTCTTATTCATTTACCTCTCATGTTGTTCCAGCATATTGTGGGGGCACCAATGTTAAGGTCGGGTGCGTTGCCCTCTCCCAGCCTCCCCCCTCGGGTCAGAGCTTCAAGTGCGCCCATCCCCCAGTCGGTGCGTACCCACCCCATTCCTAATGGATGTGTATGCCCATCCCCTCCCCCCACCCGCCCGACACCCACCCGAAGAAGGTGATTCCTCTGTGTCCACTTAGGTGTCCATCGGTTCGTACCCATTTGCTGGTGAGCGCGAGCACGTGGTGCTCGTGTGTCCATTCTTGGGATACTTGGCTTACTGGAACGGGTTCCAGCTCTGGCCAGGAGAACCACGAGAGGTGCCCCCTCACCGCTGCTCCTCATAGCCGAATAGCACTCCGTGGTGTCCACGGGCCACATTTTACTTACCCACTCGTGGGTCGATGGGCACTCGGGTGGCTTCCAGGTCTTTGCGATTGTGACTTGTGCCCTGACACTAACCCTAACCCTTACCCAGCCCGTCTCCTCCACGGCCCCTGCCTGACTGACTCCTTCCCGCCCGGCCTGTCACCTGTCACCGTCCTCTGCCCCTGCCTGACACGCTCCTCCCCGCCCGGGCCGTCACCGTCCTCGGCCCCTGCCTGACGGGGCTCCTCCGTCGCCTGGGCCTTCCAAGGGCTTGGTGTGGACGCTGGTTCCAGGACGCCCTCCCAGGAACCCGGTAGCAGGGCGGCCGCAGCGTCTCGCGCAACCCAACCGTCCGCCGGCTGGCCGCCGTCGCTAAGTGGCCTGCGGGGGACGTGCTCCCGCTGTGCCGTGGGGGCCCAGCCTGGTGTCTTCTCTGAGGCCCCGCGGCTGCCGCTCCCCGCAAGGGGATAGCCGCGGAGGTGGGGACCGCCTCCTCATGGGGACGTACACCCAGCTCTCCACGTCGGATTCCGGGGCTCTCTGTCCTGCCAGAAGGCCCAGCTGGCCTGCGGGTCCTTAGAGTGGCAAAAACATCCGAAAACTGAGATTGAGGGTCCGGTGGGTGTCTGCACTTTTGTGCTGGGCTCCCCAGGGAGGCCCGGGGGCTGGCTGGACAACGCGGTCTGCTGGGCTGGGGGGGGGGGTTTGGAGGAGCAACTGATGCCCTTTGCACTTTGGGTAGCAAGTGTCTGAGGTGTCTCTGGGCCCTGTGCCATGTGGGGGCGGGGGCGGGGGCGGGGTGGGAGGAGGAGGAGGAGGAGGAGGAGGAGGAGGAGGAGGAGGAGGAGGAGGTGGGAAGGGCCGTGGCCTGCAGTCGTGTTCCCCGGGGTGGCACAGCATGTGGCTTCTTCCACAGGCTGCTTGGCCTGGGCTCCCTGCACCTGGGCCTTTGGAGGACTGGCCCTGTGCTTGCCAACACTTCCTGCAGGGACCCAGAGCTGGGAGGTTGCATCTCTCAGCCCTGGGTCGGGCAGAGCCCCAGCGGGCCAGGCCCACAACCTCTCTCAGCAGGGGTCCCCCAGAAGGCTCCTTTGGGACCAGGATTCTCTTGCGGGTGACTCTTTAAGGTCTGGCCCCTGGATGGAGGGGCACCAGGAGTAGAGGAGCAGGAAGGGGAAGGGGGTGGCCATGCGAGGGGACACTTTCAGGCCAAGTCCCAGCTTCAGTCTGATCCTCCTGGGAACGCCGGGGTGGACATCACACCTCCTGGTTGCCCCGCTCTGAGACCAGGAGCCGGGCTTCGCATTCCCACAGCAGCCAGTCGTGGGCTGAGGACACCTGGGGCGTTGGGAACTCCCTGGCTTCTCCTTGGTTTAACATCTGGAGCTGCTTGTGAATTGTGCCGCCACACACACCCGAGTGCAGGTGTCTTCTGCACAGACTGCGGGCCTCGCTCTTCTGAATGCCGCTAGCTCGCGACCCACCCACGGGTGAACCTGGTCAGGGTACTTTCTCTCAGGGGCAGACTCTGATCCGGGCGGGCTACCGGTGTCTCTGTTTGCTCCTTTCTTTCTTCCACTTCGGGAAAGGCTTCCTTACTGGGTGTGGAAATCTCCTATGCCTTTCCTCGCCTATTCTGTCAGCTCTAAAATTCTCTTTCGGTTGCCACCCTCACAGATGGATTAGGAAACTCTTTGCGGTGCACTCATTAGTGAAATGACCTCAATGACGCTGGAATCCAATATCTAATCGCCGATTTTTGGCGAGTCCACACGCCAGGGTGGTTGGGGTCCAATGCAGCCCCGGCCAGGCCCAGGCCCCTTGGACTGGGCCACAGGAGGACACAGAGGAGGGTCCCGGCCCCCACGGTAGGTAGAGGTGCGGGCAGTTCTCCAAGGGCTTGGGTGTTTTCCAGAGGGAGGAGATGGAGGGGACTGATTTCTTCAGCGCCCCACAAACCACGCCACCCCACCCCACCCATGGGACACATCCCGAGAGAGAGAGACGCCCCATACACTGGCTCCCCTCCCCCGTGCGCTGTGCCCCAGCCCTGGCCCGGGGGAATAGGCGGCCGCCAGGCCACAGGGTGGGGGGCGCAGCTGAAAGGGGTTGTGGGGGAGGGCCGCCCCTGGCTGGGGTCAAAGGGCGAGCGCCCCGCCCCTCCCGCCCGTGCGCAGTCAGCGGCCCCGGCGCGCTGGGGGTGGGGGGCGGGGAGGTGAAGGAGGCCAGGCGAGGAGAGGAGGGGGGCTTGAAGGTCTCCACCTTGGCGGGTCCAGCCGTGGAGGCGCATCTTGTGTGAGTGTGAGTGTGAGTGAGTGAGTGAGTGTGAGTGTGAGTGTGTGTGTATACAGAGACAGCCCCCAACCCCGGCCCGCCGCTCCCTGCCCGCCCCGCCTGTCACCCCCGTCCCTCGGAGCCCGCGGGACCCGGCCGGCGAACTCAACAGGCCCGACCCGGCGCGGGGCCTGGGGCGGGAGGAGGCGGCGGGGAAGCGTGGAGAGGCTCGGCTTCTTGAGCGGGGCAGGGGCGCCCTCCGCCGTCCACGGCCACACCACCCCGAACGCGCCCGATCCCGTCTGGTCTCGGAAGCTAAGCAGGGTCGGGCCTGGTTAGAACTTGGATGGGAGACCGCCCGGGAATACCGGGTGCCGTAGGCTTCTTCTTTTTTTTTTTGCCTCTGGTTCTGTCGCGTTTCTGGGAGTGCGGGGGCGGCCCGGGGTGGGGGGGACCCCCACCCTCGGCGCCCGCCGCGGTGCCTGGCGCCCCAGCCCGCACCGTGGGGCCTCCTCTTGTCCCGAGCCGTGACACCGCCGCCACGCGGCAGCATGCCTGGCTTCTGGACAGTCAGGTCTCAGACCAAAGGTCTGCTCTGTGGGAGCCGACACGCTGGAGGAAACCTTGAGAGTCTGAGAGGGGAGGGAGTTCCAGAAGAAGGCCAGGATGTCATTTTGAGGGAGTATGTGACCAGAACTCCTCCCGTTGCTTTTGGGGTTCTATGGGCTACACGTAGGAATCTTTGGTGGTGGCACCTGATGTTCGGGGATCCGGAGTCACACCCAGACCTGCTCCACAGGCCTCCTTTTACTTTTCTCTTCGGATTCATTTTTTTTTTTTTTTTTGAGACAGAGTCTCGGTTTGTTGCCCAGGCTAGAGTGAGTGCCGTGGCGTCAGCCTAGCTCACAGCAACTTCAAACTCCTGGGCTCGAGTGATCCTTCTGCCTCAGCCTCCCGGGTAGCTGGGACTGCAGGCATGCGCCACCATGCCCCGCTAATTTTTTATATATATATCAGTTGGCCAATTAATTTCTTTCTATTTATAGTAGAGACGGGGTCTCGCTCTTGCTCAGGCTGGTTTTGAACTCCTGACCTTGAGCAATCCGCCCGCCTCGGCCTCCCAAGAGCTAGGATTACAGGCGTGAGCCACAGCGCCCGGCCGGATTCATTATTTTTAAAAAGTGTCTCTTATCTCTATTATTGCATTTTCTTTTCTCTCTCTTTTCAAGCAGATGATGGGAGTCCAAGTGTTAAGGTGACATGTGTTGCCCGTGCCCCCCTCCCCCCCCGTGTTCTTATTCATTTACCTCTCATGTTGTTCCAGCATATTGTGGGGGCACCAATGTTAAGGTCGGGTGCGTTGCCCTCTCCCAGCCTCCCCCCTCGGGTCAGAGCTTCAAGTGCGCCCATCCCCCAGTCGGTGCGTACCCACCCCATTCCTAATGGATGTGTATGCCCATCCCCTCCCCCCACCCGCCCGACACCCACCCGAAGAAGGTGATTCCTCTGTGTCCACTTAGGTGTCCATCGGTTCGTACCCATTTGCTGGTGAGCGCGAGCACGTGGTGCTCGTGTGTCCATTCTTGGGATACTTGGCTTACTGGAACGGGTTCCAGCTCTGGCCAGGAGAACCACGAGAGGTGCCCCCTCACCGCTGCTCCTCATAGCCGAATAGCACTCCGTGGTGTCCACGGGCCACATTTTACTTACCCACTCGTGGGTCGATGGGCACTCGGGTGGCTTCCAGGTCTTTGCGATTGTGACTTGTGCCCTGACACTAACCCTAACCCTTACCCAGCCCGTCTCCTCCACGGCCCCTGCCTGACTGACTCCTTCCCGCCCGGCCTGTCACCTGTCACCGTCCTCTGCCCCTGCCTGACACGCTCCTCCCCGCCCGGGCCGTCACCGTCCTCGGCCCCTGCCTGACGGGGCTCCTCCGTCGCCTGGGCCTTCCAAGGGCTTGGTGTGGACGCTGGTTCCAGGACGCCCTCCCAGGAACCCGGTAGCAGGGCGGCCGCAGCGTCTCGCGCAACCCAACCGTCCGCCGGCTGGCCGCCATCGCTAAGTGGCCTGCGGGGGACGTGCTCCCGCTGTGCCGTGGGGGCCCAGCCTGGTGTCTTCTCTGAGGCCCCGCGGCTGCCGCTCCCCGCAAGGGGATAGCCGCGGAGGTGGGGACCGCCTCCTCATGGGGACGTACACCCAGCTCTCCACGTCGGATTCCGGGGCTCTCTGTCCTGCCAGAAGGCCCAGCTGGCCTGCGGGTCCTTAGAGTGGCAAAAACATCCGAAAACTGAGATTGAGGGTCCGGTGGGTGTCTGCACTTTTGTGCTGGGCTCCCCAGGGAGGCCCGGGGGCTGGCTGGACAACGCGGTCTGCTGGGCTGGGGGGGGGGTTTGGAGGAGCAACTGATGCCCTTTGCACTTTGGGTAGCAAGTGTCTGAGGTGTCTCTGGGCCCTGTGCCATGTGGGGGCGGGGGCGGGGGCGGGGTGGGAGGAGGAGGAGGAGGAGGAGGAGGAGGAGGAGGAGGAGGAGGAGGTGGGAAGGGCCGTGGCCTGCAGTCGTGTTCCCCGGGGTGGCACAGCATGTGGCTTCTTCCACAGGCTGCTTGGCCTGGGCTCCCTGCACCTGGGCCTTTGGAGGACTGGCCCTGTGCTTGCCAACACTTCCTGCAGGGACCCAGAGCTGGGAGGTTGCATCTCTCAGCCCTGGGTCGGGCAGAGCCCCAGCGGGCCAGGCCCACAACCTCTCTCAGCAGGGGTCCCCCAGAAGGCTCCTTTGGGACCAGGATTCTCTTGCGGGTGACTCTTTAAGGTCTGGCCCCTGGATGGAGGGGCACCAGGAGTAGAGGAGCAGGAAGGGGAAGGGGGTGGCCATGCGAGGGGACACTTTCAGGCCAAGTCCCAGCTTCAGTCTGATCCTCCTGGGAACGCCGGGGTGGACATCACACCTCCTGGTTGCCCCGCTCTGAGACCAGGAGCCGGGCTTCGCATTCCCACAGCAGCCAGTCGTGGGCTGAGGACACCTGGGGCGTTGGGAACTCCCTGGCTTCTCCTTGGTTTAACATCTGGAGCTGCTTGTGAATTGTGCCGCCACACACACCCGAGTGCAGGTGTCTTCCGCACAGACTGCGGGCCTCGCTCTTCTGAATGCCGCTAGCTCGCGACCCACCCACGGGTGAACCTGGTCAGGGTACTTTCTCTCAGGGGCAGACTCTGATCCGGGCGGGCTACCGGTGTCTCTGTTTGCTCCTTTCTTTCTTCCACTTCGGGAAAGGCTTCCTTACTGGGTGTGGAAATCTCCTATGCCTTTCCTCGCCTATTCTGTCAGCTCTAAAATTCTCTTTCGGTTGCCACCCTCACAGATGGATTAGGAAACTCTTTGCGGTGCACTCATTAGTGAAATGACCTCAATGACGCTGGAATCCAATATCTAATCGCCGATTTTTGGCGAGTCCACACGCCAGGGTGGTTGGGGTCCAATGCAGCCCCGGCCAGGCCCAGGCCCCTTGGACTGGGCCACAGGAGGACACAGAGGAGGGTCCCGGCCCCCACGGTAGGTAGAGGTGCGGGCAGTTCTCCAAGGGCTTGGGTGTTTTCCAGAGGGAGGAGATGGAGGGGACTGATTTCTTCAGCGCCCCACAAACCACGCCACCCCACCCCACCCATGGGACACATCCCGAGAGAGAGAGACGCCCCATACACTGGCTCCCCTCCCCCGTGCGCTGTGCCCCAGCCCTGGCCCGGGGGAATAGGCGGCCGCCAGGCCACAGGGTGGGGGGCGCAGCTGAAAGGGGTTGTGGGGGAGGGCCGCCCCTGGCTGGGGTCAAAGGGCGAGCGCCCCGCCCCTCCCGCCCGTGCGCAGTCAGCGGCCCCGGCGCGCTGGGGGTGGGGGGCGGGGAGGTGAAGGAGGCCAGGCGAGGAGAGGAGGGGGGCTTGAAGGTCTCCACCTTGGCGGGTCCAGCCGTGGAGGCGCATCTTGTGTGAGTGTGAGTGAGTGAGTGAGTGCGTGTGAGTGTGTGTGTATACAGAGACAGCCCCCAACCCCGGCCCGCCGCTCCCTGCCCGCCCCGCCTGTCACCTTCGTCCCTCGGAGCCCGCGGGACCCGGCCGGCGAACTCAACAGGCCCGACCCGGCGCGGGGCCTGGGGCGGGAGGAGGCGGCGGGGAAGCGCAGAGAGGCTCGGCTTCTTGAGCGGGGCAGGGGCGCCCTCCGCCGTCCACGGCCACACCACCCCGAACGCGCCCGATCCCGTCTGGTCTCGGAAGCTAAGCAGGCTCGGGCCTGGTTAGAACTTGGATGGGAGACCGCCCGGGAATACCGGGTGCCGTAGGCTTCTTCTTTTTTTTTTTGCCTCTGGTTCTGTCGCGTTTCTGGGAGTGCGGGGGCGGCCCGGGGTGGGGGGGACCCCCACCCTCGGCGCCCGCCGCGGTGCCTGGCGCCCCAGCCCGCACCGTGGGGCCTCCTCTTGTCCCGAGCCGTGACACCGCCGCCACGCGGCAGCATGCCTGGCTTCTGGACAGTCAGGTCTCAGACCAAAGGTCTGCTCTGTGGGAGCCGACACGCTGGAGGAAACCTTGAGAGTCTGAGAGGGGAGGGAGTTCCAGAAGAAGGCCAGGATGTCATTTTGAGGGAGTATGTGACCAGAACTCCTCCCGTTGCTTTTGGGGTTCTATGGGCTACACGTAGGAATCTTTGGTGGTGGCACCTGATGTTCGGGGATCCGGAGTCACACCCAGACCTGCTCCACAGGCCTCCTTTTACTTTTCTCTTCGGATTCATTTTTTTTTTTTTTTTTGAGACAGAGTCTCGGTTTGTTGCCCAGGCTAGAGTGAGTGCCGTGGCGTCAGCCTAGCTCACAGCAACTTCAAACTCCTGGGCTCGAGTGATCCTTCTGCCTCAGCCTCCCGGGTAGCTGGGACTGCAGGCATGCGCCACCATGCCCCGCTAATTTTTTATATATATATCAGTTGGCCAATTAATTTCTTTCTATTTATAGTAGAGACGGGGTCTCGCTCTTGCTCAGGCTGGTTTTGAACTCCTGACCTTGAGCAATCCGCCCGCCTCGGCCTCCCAAGAGCTAGGATTACAGGCGTGAGCCACAGCGCCCGGCCGGATTCATTATTTTTAAAAAGTGTCTCTTATCTCTATTATTGCATTTTCTTTTCTCTCTCTTTTCAAGCAGATGATGGGAGTCCAAGTGTTAAGGTGACATGTGTTGCCCGTGCCCCCCTCCCCCCCCCCCGTGTTCTTATTCATTTACCTCTCATGTTGTTCCAGCATATTGTGGGGGCACCAATGTTAAGGTCGGGTGCGTTGCCCTCTCCCAGCCTCCCCCCTCGGGTCAGAGCTTCAAGTGCGCCCATCCCCCAGTCGGTGCGTACCCACCCCATTCCTAATGGATGTGTATGCCCATCCCCTCCCCCCACCCGCCCGACACCCACCCGAAGAAGGTGATTCCTCTGTGTCCACTTAGGTGTCCATCGGTTCGTACCCATTTGCTGGTGAGCGCGAGCACGTGGTGCTCGTGTGTCCATTCTTGGGATACTTGGCTTACTGGAACGGGTTCCAGCTCTGGCCAGGAGAACCACGAGAGGTGCCCCCTCACCGCTGCTCCTCATAGCCGAATAGCACTCCGTGGTGTCCACGGGCCACATTTTACTTACCCACTCGTGGGTCGATGGGCACTCGGGTGGCTTCCAGGTCTTTGCGATTGTGACTTGTGCCCTGACACTAACCCTAACCCTTACCCAGCCCGTCTCCTCCACGGCCCCTGCCTGACTGACTCCTTCCCGCCCGGCCTGTCACCTGTCACCGTCCTCTGCCCCTGCCTGACACGCTCCTCCCCGCCCGGGCCGTCACCGTCCTCGGCCCCTGCCTGACGGGGCTCCTCCGTCGCCTGGGCCTTCCAAGGGCTTGGTGTGGACGCTGGTTCCAGGACGCCCTCCCAGGAACCCGGTAGCAGGGCGGCCGCAGCGTCTCGCGCAACCCAACCGTCCGCCGGCTGGCCGCCGTCGCTAAGTGGCCTGCGGGGGACGTGCTCCCGCTGTGCCGTGGGGGCCCAGCCTGGTGTCTTCTCTGAGGCCCCGCGGCTGCCGCTCCCCGCAAGGGGATAGCCGCGGAGGTGGGGACCGCCTCCTCATGGGGACGTACACCCAGCTCTCCACGTCGGATTCCGGGGCTCTCTGTCCTGCCAGAAGGCCCAGCTGGCCTGCGGGTCCTTAGAGTGGCAAAAACATCCGAAAACTGAGATTGAGGGTCCGGTGGGTGTCTGCACTTTTGTGCTGGGCTCCCCAGGGAGGCCCGGGGGCTGGCTGGACAACGCGGTCTGCTGGGCTGGGGGGGGGGTTTGGAGGAGCAACTGATGCCCTTTGCACTTTGGGTAGCAAGTGTCTGAGGTGTCTCTGGGCCCTGTGCCATGTGGGGGCGGGGGCGGGGGCGGGGTGGGAGGAGGAGGAGGAGGAGGAGGAGGAGGAGGAGGAGGTGGGAAGGGCCGTGGCCTGCAGTCGTGTTCCCCGGGGTGGCACAGCATGTGGCTTCTTCCACAGGCTGCTTGGGCTGGGCTCCCTGCACCTGGGCCTTTGGAGGACTGGCCCTGTGCTTGCCAACACTTCCTGCAGGGACCCAGAGCTGGGAGGTTGCATCTCTCAGCCCTGGGTCGGGCAGAGCCCCAGCGGGCCAGGCCCACAACCTCTCTCAGCAGGGGTCCCCCAGAAGGCTCCTTTGGGACCAGGATTCTCTTGCGGGTGACTCTTTAAGGTCTGGCCCCTGGATGGAGGGGCACCAGGAGTAGAGGAGCAGGAAGGGGAAGGGGGTGGCCATGCGAGGGGACACTTTCAGGCCAAGTCCCAGCTTCAGTCTGATCCTCCTGGGAACGCCGGGGTGGACATCACACCTCCTGGTTGCCCCGCTCTGAGACCAGGAGCCGGGCTTCGCATTCCCACAGCAGCCAGTCGTGGGCTGAGGACACCTGGGGCGTTGGGAACTCCCTGGCTTCTCCTTGGTTTAACATCTGGAGCTGCTTGTGAATTGTGCCGCCACACACACCCGAGTGCAGGTGTCTTCTGCACAGACTGCGGGCCTCGCTCTTCTGAATGCCGCTAGCTCGCGACCCACCCACGGGTGAACCTGGTCAGGGTACTTTCTCTCAGGGGCAGACTCTGATCCGGGCGGGCTACCGGTGTCTCTGTTTGCTCCTTTCTTTCTTCCACTTCGGGAAAGGCTTCCTTACTGGGTGTGGAAATCTCCTATGCCTTTCCTCGCCTATTCTGTCAGCTCTAAAATTCTCTTTCGGTTGCCACCCTCACAGATGGATTAGGAAACTCTTTGCGGTGCACTCATTAGTGAAATGACCTCAATGACGCTGGAATCCAATATCTAATCGCCGATTTTTGGCGAGTCCACACGCCAGGGTGGTTGGGGTCCAATGCAGCCCCGGCCAGGCCCAGGCCCCTTGGACTGGGCCACAGGAGGACACAGAGGAGGGTCCCGGCCCCCACGGTAGGTAGAGGTGCGGGCAGTTCTCCAAGGGCTTGGGTGTTTTCCAGAGGGAGGAGATGGAGGGGACTGATTTCTTCAGCGCCCCACAAACCACGCCACCCCACCCCACCCATGGGACACATCCCGAGAGAGAGAGACGCCCCATACACTGGCTCCCCTCCCCCGTGCGCTGTGCCCCAGCCCTGGCCCGGGGGAATAGGCGGCCGCCAGGCCACAGGGTGGGGGGCGCAGCTGAAAGGGGTTGTGGGGGAGGGCCGCCCCTGGCTGGGGTCAAAGGGCGAGCGCCCCGCCCCTCCCGCCCGTGCGCAGTCAGCGGCCCCGGCGCGCTGGGGGTGGGGGGCGGGGAGGTGAAGGAGGCCAGGCAAGGAGAGGAGGGGGGCTTGAAGGTCTCCACCTTGGCGGGTCCAGCCGTGGAGGCGCATCTTGTGTGAGTGTGAGTGAGTGAGTGAGTGCGTGTGAGTGTGTGTGTATACAGAGACAGCCCCCAACCCCGGCCCGCCGCTCCCTGCCCGCCCCGCCTGTCACCCCCGTCCCTCGGAGCCCGCGGGACCCGGCCGGCGAACTCAACAGGCCCGACCCGGCGCGGGGCCTGGGGCGGGAGGAGGCGGCGGGGAAGCGCAGAGAGGCTCGGCTTCTTGAGCGGGGCAGGGGCGCCCTCCGCCGTCCACGGCCACACCACCCCGAACGCGCCCGATCCCGTCTGGTCTCGGAAGCTAAGCAGGGTCGGGCCTGGTTAGAACTTGGATGGGAGACCGCCCGGGAATACCGGGTGCCGTAGGCTTCTTCTTTTTTTTTTTGCCTCTGGTTCTGTCGCGTTTCTGGGAGTGCGGGGGCGGCCCGGGGTGGGGGGACCCCCACCCTCGGCGCCCGCCGCGGTGCCTGGCGCCCCAGCCCGCACCGTGGGGCCTCCTCTTGTCCCGAGCCGTGACACCGCCGCCACGCGGCAGCATGCCTGGCTTCTGGACAGTCAGGTCTCAGACCAAAGGTCTGCTCTGTGGGAGCCGACACGCTGGAGGAAACCTTGAGAGTCTGAGAGGGGAGGGAGTTCCAGAAGAAGGCCAGGATGTCATTTTGAGGGAGTATGTGACCAGAACTCCTCCCGTTGCTTTTGGGGTTCTATGGGCTACACGTAGGAATCTTTGGTGGTGGCACCTGATGTTCGGGGATCCGGAGTCACACCCAGACCTGCTCCACAGGCCTCCTTTTACTTTTCTCTTCGGATTCATTTTTTTTTTTTTTTTTGAGACAGAGTCTCGGTTTGTTGCCCAGGCTAGAGTGAGTGCCGTGGCGTCAGCCTAGCTCACAGCAACTTCAAACTCCTGGGCTCGAGTGATCCTTCTGCCTCAGCCTCCCGGGTAGCTGGGACTGCAGGCATGCGCCACCATGCCCCGCTAATTTTTTATATATATATCAGTTGGCCAATTAATTTCTTTCTATTTATAGTAGAGACGGGGTCTCGCTCTTGCTCAGGCTGGTTTTGAACTCCTGACCTTGAGCAATCCGCCCGCCTCGGCCTCCCAAGAGCTAGGATTACAGGCGTGAGCCACAGCGCCCGGCCGGATTCATTATTTTTAAAAAGTGTCTCTTATCTCTATTATTGCATTTTCTTTTCTCTCTCTTTTCAAGCAGATGATGGGAGTCCAAGTGTTAAGGTGACATGTGTTGCCCGTGCCCCCCTCCCCCCCCCCCGTGTTCTTATTCATTTACCTCTCATGTTGTTCCAGCATATTGTGGGGGCACCAATGTTAAGGTCGGGTGCGTTGCCCTCTCCCAGCCTCCCCCCTCGGGTCAGAGCTTCAAGTGCGCCCATCCCCCAGTCGGTGCGTACCCACCCCATTCCTAATGGATGTGTATGCCCAATCCCCTCCCCCCACCCGCCCGACACCCACCCGAAGAAGGTGATTCCTCTGTGTCCACTTAGGTGTCCATCGGTTCGTACCCATTTGCTGGTGAGCGCGAGCACGTGGTGCTCGTGTGTCCATTCTTGGGATACTTGGCTTACTGGAACGGGTTCCAGCTCTGGCCAGGAGAACCACGAGAGGTGCCCCCTCACCGCTGCTCCTCATAGCCGAATAGCACTCCGTGGTGTCCACGGGCCACATTTTACTTACCCACTCGTGGGTCGATGGGCACTCGGGTGGCTTCCAGGTCTTTGCGATTGTGACTTGTGCCCTGACACGAACCCTAACCCTTACCCAGCCCGTCTCCTCCACGGCCCCTGCCTGACTGACTCCTTCCCGCCCGGCCTGTCACCTGTCACCGTCCTCTGCCCCTGCCTGACACGCTCCTCCCCGCCCGGGCCGTCACCGTCCTCGGCCCCTGCCTGACGGGGCTCCTCCGTCGCCTGGGCCTTCCAAGGGCTTGGTGTGGACGCTGCTTCCAGGACGCCCTCCCAGGAACCCGGTAGCAGGGCGGCCGCAGCGTCTCGCGCAACCCAACCGTCCGCCGGCTGGCCGCCGTCGCTAAGTGGCCTGCGGGGGACGTGCTCCCGCTGTGCCGTGGGGGCCCAGCCTGGTGTCTTCTCTGAGGCCCCGCGGCTGCCGCTCCCCGCAAGGGGATAGCCGCGGAGGTGGGGACCGCCTCCTCATGGGGACGTACACCCAGCTCTCCACGTCGGATTCCGGGGCTCTCTGTCCTGCCAGAAGGCCCAGCTGGCCTGCGGGTCCTTAGAGTGGCAAAAACATCCGAAAACTGAGATTGAGGGTCCGGTGGGTGTCTGCACTTTTGTGCTGGGCTCCCCAGGGAGGCCCGGGGGCTGGCTGGACAACGCGGTCTGCTGGGCTGGGGGGGGGGTTTGGAGGAGCAACTGATGCCCTTTGCACTTTGGGTAGCAAGTGTCTGAGGTGTCTCTGGGCCCTGTGCCATGTGGGGGCGGGGGCGGGGGCGGGGTGGGAGGAGGAGGAGGAGGAGGAGGAGGAGGAGGAGGAGGAGGAGGAGGAGGAGGAGGAGGAGGTGGGAAGGGCCGTGGCCTGCAGTCGTGTTCCCCGGGGTGGCACAGCATGTGGCTTCTTCCACAGGCTGCTTGGCCTGGGCTCCCTGCACCTGGGCCTTTGGAGGACTGGCCCTGTGCTTGCCAACACTTCCTGCAGGGACCCAGAGCTGGGAGGTTGCATCTCTCAGCCCTGGGTCGGGCAGAGCCCCAGCGGGCCAGGCCCACAACCTCTCTCAGCAGGGGTCCCCCAGAAGGCTCCTTTGGGACCAGGATTCTCTTGCGGGTGACTCTTTAAGGTCTGGCCCCTGGATGGAGGGGCACCAGGAGTAGAGGAGCAGGAAGGGGAAGGGGGTGGCCATGCGAGGGGACACTTTCAGGCCAAGTCCCAGCTTCAGTCTGATCCTCCTGGGAACGCCGGGGTGGACATCACACCTCCTGGTTGCCCCGCTCTGAGACCAGGAGCCGGGCTTCGCATTCCCACAGCAGCCAGTCGTGGGCTGAGGACACCTGGGGCGTTGGGAACTCCCTGGCTTCTCCTTGGTTTAACATCTGGAGCTGCTTGTGAATTGTGCCGCCACACACACCCGAGTGCAGGTGTCTTCTGCACAGACTGCGGGCCTCGCTCTTCTGAATGCCGCTAGCTCGCGACCCACCCACGGGTGAACCTGGTCAGGGTACTTTCTCTCAGGGGCAGACTCTGATCCGGGCGGGCTACCGGTGTCTCTGTTTGCTCCTTTCTTTCTTCCACTTCGGGAAAGGCTTCCTTACTGGGTGTGGAAATCTCCTATGCCTTTCCTCGCCTATTCTGTCAGCTCTAAAATTCTCTTTCGGTTGCCACCCTCACAGATGGATTAGGAAACTCTTTGCGGTGCACTCATTAGTGAAATGACCTCAATGACGCTGGAATCCAATATCTAATCGCCGATTTTTGGCGAGTCCACACGCCAGGGTGGTTGGGGTCCAATGCAGCCCCGGCCAGGCCCAGGCCCCTTGGACTGGGCCACAGGAGGACACAGAGGAGGGTCCCGGCCCCCACGGTAGGTAGAGGTGCGGGCAGTTCTCCAAGGGCTTGGGTGTTTTCCAGAGGGAGGAGATGGAGGGGACTGATTTCTTCAGCGCCCCACAAACCACGCCACCCCACCCCACCCATGGGACACATCCCGAGAGAGAGAGACGCCCCATACACTGGCTCCCCTCCCCCGTGCGCTGTGCCCCAGCCCTGGCCCGGGGGAATAGGCGGCCGCCAGGCCACAGGGTGGGGGGCGCAGCTGAAAGGGGTTGTGGGGGAGGGCCGCCCCTGGCTGGGGTCAAAGGGCGAGCGCCCCGCCCCTCCCGCCCGTGCGCAGTCAGCGGCCCCGGCGCGCTGGGGGTGGGGGGCGGGGAGGTGAAGGAGGCCAGGCAAGGAGAGGAGGGGGGCTTGAAGGTCTCCACCTTGGCGGGTCCAGCCGTGGAGGCGCATCTTGTGTGAGTGTGAGTGTGAGTGAGTGAGTGAGTGTGAGTGTGAGTGTGTGTGTATACAGAGACAGCCCCCAACCCCGGCCCGCCGCTCCCTGCCCGCCCCGCCTGTCACCCTCGTCCCTCGGAGCCCGCGGGACCCGGCCGGCGAACTCAACAGGCCCGACCCGGCGCGGGGCCTGGGGCGGGAGGAGGCGGCGGGGAAGCGCGGAGAGGCTCGGCTTCTTGAGCGGGGCAGGGGCGCCCTCCGCCGTCCACGGCCACACCACCCCGAACGCGCCCGATCCCGTCTGGTCTCGGAAGCTAAGCAGGCTCGGGCCTGGTTAGAACTTGGATGGGAGACCGCCCGGGAATACCGGGTGCCGTAGGCTTCTTCTCTTTTTTTTTGCCTCTGGTTCTGTCGCGTTTCTGGGAGTGCGGGGGCGGCCCGGGGTGGGGGGGACCCCCACCCTCGGCGCCCGCCGCGGTGCCTGGCGCCCCAGCCCGCACCGTGGGGCCTCCTCTTGTCCCGAGCCGTGACACCGCCGCCACGCGGCAGCATGCCTGGCTTCTGGACAGTCAGGTCTCAGACCAAAGGTCTGCTCTGTGGGAGCCGACACGCTGGAGGAAACCTTGAGAGTCTGAGAGGGGAGGGAGTTCCAGAAGAAGGCCAGGATGTCATTTTGAGGGAGTATGTGACCAGAACTCCTCCCGTTGCTTTTGGGGTTCTATGGGCTACACGTAGGAATCTTTGGTGGTGGCACCTGATGTTCGGGGATCCGGAGTCACACCCAGACCTGCTCCACAGGCCTCCTTTTACTTTTCTCTTCGGATTCATTTTTTTTTTTTTTTTGAGACAGAGTCTCCGTTTGTTGCCCAGGCTAGAGTGAGTGCCGTGGCGTCAGCCTAGCTCACAGCAACTTCAAACTCCTGGGCTCGAGTGATCCTTCTGCCTCAGCCTCCCGGGTAGCTGGGACTGCAGGCATGCGCCACCATGCCCCGCTAATTTTTTATATATATATCAGTTGGCCAATTAATTTCTTTCTATTTATAGTAGAGACGGGGTCTCGCTCTTGCTCAGGCTGGTTTTGAACTCCTGACCTTGAGCAATCCGCCCGCCTCGGCCTCCCAAGAGCTAGGATTACAGGCGTGAGCCACAGCGCCCGGCCGGATTCATTATTTTTAAAAAGTGTCTCTTATCTCTATTATTGCATTTTCTTTTCTCTCTCTTTTCAAGCAGATGATGGGAGTCCAAGTGTTAAGGTGACATGTGTTGCCCGTGCCCCCCTCCCCCCCCCCGTGTTCTTATTCATTTACCTCTCATGTTGTTCCAGCATATTGTGGGGGCACCAATGTTAAGGTCGGGTGCGTTGCCCTCTCCCAGCCTCCCCCCTCGGGTCAGAGCTTCAAGTGCGCCCATCCCCCAGTCGGTGCGTACCCACCCCATTCCTAATGGATGTGTATGCCCATCCCCTCCCCCCACCCGCCCGACACCCACCCGAAGAAGGTGATTCCTCTGTGTCCACTTAGGTGTCCATCGGTTCGTACCCATTTGCTGGTGAGCGCGAGCACGTGGTGCTCGTGTGTCCATTCTTGGGATACTTGGCTTACTGGAACGGGTTCCAGCTCTGGCCAGGAGAACCACGAGAGGTGCCCCCTCACCGCTGCTCCTCATAGCCGAATAGCACTCCGTGGTGTCCACGGGCCACATTTTACTTACCCACTCGTGGGTCGATGGGCACTCGGGTGGCTTCCAGGTCTTTGCGATTGTGACTTGTGCCCTGACACTAACCCTAACCCTTACCCAGCCCGTCTCCTCCACGGCCCCTGCCTGACTGACTCCTTCCCGCCCGGCCTGTCACCTGTCACCGTCCTCTGCCCCTGCCTGACACGCTCCTCCCCGCCCGGGCCGTCACCGTCCTCGGCCCCTGCCTGACGGGGCTCCTCCGTCGCCTGGGCCTTCCAAGGGCTTGGTGTGGACGCTGCTTCCAGGACGCCCTCCCAGGAACCCGGTAGCAGGGCGGCCGCAGCGTCTCGCGCAACCCAACCGTCCGCCGGCTGGCCGCCGTCGCTAAGTGGCCTGCGGGGGACGTGCTCCCGCTGTGCCGTGGGGGCCCAGCCTGGTGTCTTCTCTGAGGCCCCGCGGCTGCCGCTCCCCGCAAGGGGATAGCCGCGGAGGTGGGGACCGCCTCCTCATGGGGACGTACACCCAGCTCTCCACGTCGGATTCCGGGGCTCTCTGTCCTGCCAGAAGGCCCAGCTGGCCTGCGGGTCCTTAGAGTGGCAAAAACATCCGAAAACTGAGATTGAGGGTCCGGTGGGTGTCTGCACTTTTGTGCTGGGCTCCCCAGGGAGGCCCGGGGGCTGGCTGGACAACGCGGTCTGCTGGGCTGGGGGGGGGGTTTGGAGGAGCAACTGATGCCCTTTGCACTTTGGGTAGCAAGTGTCTGAGGTGTCTCTGGGCCCTGTGCCATGTGGGGGCGGGGGCGGGGGCGGGGTGGGAGGAGGAGGAGGAGGAGGAGGAGGAGGAGGAGGAGGAGGAGGAGGAGGAGGAGGAGGAGGTGGGAAGGGCCGTGGCCTGCAGTCGTGTTCCCCGGGGTGGCACAGCATGTGGCTTCTTCCACAGGCTGCTTGGCCTGGGCTCCCTGCACCTGGGCCTTTGGAGGACTGGCCCTGTGCTTGCCAACACTTCCTGCAGGGACCCAGAGCTGGGAGGTTGCATCTCTCAGCCCTGGGTCGGGCAGAGCCCCAGCGGGCCAGGCCCACAACCTCTCTCAGCAGGGGTCCCCCAGAAGGCTCCTTTGGGACCAGGATTCTCTTGCGGGTGACTCTTTAAGGTCTGGCCCCTGGATGGAGGGGCACCAGGAGTAGAGGAGCAGGAAGGGGAAGGGGGTGGCCATGCGAGGGGACACTTTCAGGCCAAGTCCCAGCTTCAGTCTGATCCTCCTGGGAACGCCGGGGTGGACATCACACCTCCTGGTTGCCCCGCTCTGAGACCAGGAGCCGGGCTTCGCATTCCCACAGCAGCCAGTCGTGGGCTGAGGACACCTGGGGCGTTGGGAACTCCCTGGCTTCTCCTTGGTTTAACATCTGGAGCTGCTTGTGAATTGTGCCGCCACACACACCCGAGTGCAGGTGTCTTCTGCACAGACTGCGGGCCTCGCTCTTCTGAATGCCGCTAGCTCGCGACCCACCCACGGGTGAACCTGGTCAGGGTACTTTCTCTCAGGGGCAGACTCTGATCCGGGCGGGCTACCGGTGTCTCTGTTTGCTCCTTTCTTTCTTCCACTTCGGGAAAGGCTTCCTTACTGGGTGTGGAAATCTCCTATGCCTTTCCTCGCCTATTCTGTCAGCTCTAAAATTCTCTTTCGGTTGCCACCCTCACAGATGGATTAGGAAACTCTTTGCGGTGCACTCATTAGTGAAATGACCTCAATGACGCTGGAATCCAATATCTAATCGCCGATTTTTGGCGAGTCCACACGCCAGGGTGGTTGGGGTCCAATGCAGCCCCGGCCAGGCCCAGGCCCCTTGGACTGGGCCACAGGAGGACACAGAGGAGGGTCCCGGCCCCCACGGTAGGTAGAGGTGCGGGCAGTTCTCCAAGGGCTTGGGTGTTTTCCAGAGGGAGGAGATGGAGGGGACTGATTTCTTCAGCGCCCCACAAACCACGCCACCCCACCCCACCCATGGGACACATCCCGAGAGAGAGAGACGCCCCATACACTGGCTCCCCTCCCCCGTGCGCTGTGCCCCAGCCCTGGCCCGGGGGAATAGGCGGCCGCCAGGCCACAGGGTGGGGGGCGCAGCTGAAAGGGGTTGTGGGGGAGGGCCGCCCCTGGCTGGGGTCAAAGGGCGAGCGCCCCGCCCCTCCCGCCCGTGCGCAGTCAGCGGCCCCGGCGCGCTGGGGGTGGGGGGCGGGGAGGTGAAGGAGGCCAGGCAAGGAGAGGAGGGGGGCTTGAAGGTCTCCACCTTGGCGGGTCCAGCCGTGGAGGCGCATCTTGTGTGAGTGTGAGTGTGAGTGAGTGAGTGAGTGTGAGTGTGAGTGTGTGTGTATACAGAGACAGCCCCCAACCCCGGCCCGCCGCTCCCTGCCCGCCCCGCCTGTCACCCTCGTCCCTCGGAGCCCGCGGGACCCGGCCGGCGAACTCAACAGGCCCGACCCGGCGCGGGGCCTGGGGCGGGAGGAGGCGGCGGGGAAGCGCGGAGAGGCTCGGCTTCTTGAGCGGGGCAGGGGCGCCCTCCGCCGTCCACGGCCACACCACCCCGAACGCGCCCGATCCCGTCTGGTCTCGGAAGCTAAGCAGGCTCGGGCCTGGTTAGAACTTGGATGGGAGACCGCCCGGGAATACCGGGTGCCGTAGGCTTCTTCTCTTTTTTTTTGCCTCTGGTTCTGTCGCGTTTCTGGGAGTGCGGGGGCGGCCCGGGGTGGGGGGGACCCCCACCCTCGGCGCCCGCCGCGGTGCCTGGCGCCCCAGCCCGCACCGTGGGGCCTCCTCTTGTCCCGAGCCGTGACACCGCCGCCACGCGGCAGCATGCCTGGCTTCTGGACAGTCAGGTCTCAGACCAAAGGTCTGCTCTGTGGGAGCCGACACGCTGGAGGAAACCTTGAGAGTCTGAGAGGGGAGGGAGTTCCAGAAGAAGGCCAGGATGTCATTTTGAGGGAGTATGTGACCAGAACTCCTCCCGTTGCTTTTGGGGTTCTATGGGCTACACGTAGGAATCTTTGGTGGTGGCACCTGATGTTCGGGGATCCGGAGTCACACCCAGACCTGCTCCACAGGCCTCCTTTTACTTTTCTCTTCGGATTCATTTTTTTTTTTTTTTTGAGACAGAGTCTCCGTTTGTTGCCCAGGCTAGAGTGAGTGCCGTGGCGTCAGCCTAGCTCACAGCAACTTCAAACTCCTGGGCTCGAGTGATCCTTCTGCCTCAGCCTCCCGGGTAGCTGGGACTGCAGGCATGCGCCACCATGCCCCGCTAATTTTTTATATATATATCAGTTGGCCAATTAATTTCTTTCTATTTATAGTAGAGACGGGGTCTCGCTCTTGCTCAGGCTGGTTTTGAACTCCTGACCTTGAGCAATCCGCCCGCCTCGGCCTCCCAAGAGCTAGGATTACAGGCGTGAGCCACAGCGCCCGGCCGGATTCATTATTTTTAAAAAGTGTCTCTTATCTCTATTATTGCATTTTCTTTTCTCTCTCTTTTCAAGCAGATGATGGGAGTCCAAGTGTTAAGGTGACATGTGTTGCCCGTGCCCCCCTCCCCCCCCCCGTGTTCTTATTCATTTACCTCTCATGTTGTTCCAGCATATTGTGGGGGCACCAATGTTAAGGTCGGGTGCGTTGCCCTCTCCCAGCCTCCCCCCTCGGGTCAGAGCTTCAAGTGCGCCCATCCCCCAGTCGGTGCGTACCCACCCCATTCCTAATGGATGTGTATGCCCATCCCCTCCCCCCACCCGCCCGACACCCACCCGAAGAAGGTGATTCCTCTGTGTCCACTTAGGTGTCCATCGGTTCGTACCCATTTGCTGGTGAGCGCGAGCACGTGGTGCTCGTGTGTCCATTCTTGGGATACTTGGCTTACTGGAACGGGTTCCAGCTCTGGCCAGGAGAACCACGAGAGGTGCCCCCTCACCGCTGCTCCTCATAGCCGAATAGCACTCCGTGGTGTCCACGGGCCACATTTTACTTACCCACTCGTGGGTCGATGGGCACTCGGGTGGCTTCCAGGTCTTTGCGATTGTGACTTGTGCCCTGACACTAACCCTAACCCTTACCCAGCCCGTCTCCTCCACGGCCCCTGCCTGACTGACTCCTTCCCGCCCGGCCTGTCACCTGTCACCGTCCTCTGCCCCTGCCTGACACGCTCCTCCCCGCCCGGGCCGTCACCGTCCTCGGCCCCTGCCTGACGGGGCTCCTCCGTCGCCTGGGCCTTCCAAGGACTTGGTGTGGACGCTGGTTCCAGGACGCCCTCCCAGGAACCCGGTAGCAGGGCGGCCGCAGCGTCTCGCGCAACCCAACCGTCCGCCGGCTGGCCGCCGTCGCTAAGTGGCCTGCGGGGGACGTGCTCCCGCTGTGCCGTGGGGGCCCAGCCTGGTGTCTTCTCTGAGGC
Organism: Microcebus murinus; assembly: GCF_040939455.1. NCBI lineage: Eukaryota > Metazoa > Chordata > Mammalia > Primates > Cheirogaleidae > Microcebus > Microcebus murinus. The sequence goes on along the minus strand of NW_027438991.1, from coordinate 41,386 downwards.
CCCGCGGCTGCCGCTCCCCGCAAGGGGATAGCCGCGGAGGTGGGGACCGCCTCCTCATGGGGACGTACACCCAGCTCTCCACGTCGGATTCCGGGGCTCTCTGTCCTGCCAGAAGGCCCAGCTGGCCTGCGGGTCCTTAGAGTGGCAAAAACATCCGAAAACTGAGATTGAGGGTCCGGTGGGTGTCTGCACTTTTGTGCTGGGCTCCCCAGGGAGGCCCGGGGGCTGGCTGGACAACGCGGTCTGCTGGGCTGGGGGGGGGGTTTGGAGGAGCAACTGATGCCCTTTGCACTTTGGGTAGCAAGTGTCTGAGGTGTCTCTGGGCCCTGTGCCATGTGGGGGCGGGGGCGGGGGCGGGGTGGGAGGAGGAGGAGGAGGAGGAGGAGGAGGAGGAGGAGGAGGAGGAGGAGGAGGAGGAGGAGGTGGGAAGGGCCGTGGCCTGCAGTCGTGTTCCCCGGGGTGGCACAGCATGTGGCTTCTTCCACAGGCTGCTTGGCCTGGGCTCCCTGCACCTGGGCCTTTGGAGGACTGGCCCTGTGCTTGCCAACACTTCCTGCAGGGACCCAGAGCTGGGAGGTTGCATCTCTCAGCCCTGGGTCGGGCAGAGCCCCAGCGGGCCAGGCCCACAACCTCTCTCAGCAGGGGTCCCCCAGAAGGCTCCTTTGGGACCAGGATTCTCTTGCGGGTGACTCTTTAAGGTCTGGCCCCTGGATGGAGGGGCACCAGGAGTAGAGGAGCAGGAAGGGGAAGGGGGTGGCCATGCGAGGGGACACTTTCAGGCCAAGTCCCAGCTTCAGTCTGATCCTCCTGGGAACGCCGGGGTGGACATCACACCTCCTGGTTGCCCCGCTCTGAGACCAGGAGCCGGGCTTCGCATTCCCACAGCAGCCAGTCGTGGGCTGAGGACACCTGGGGCGTTGGGAACTCCCTGGCTTCTCCTTGGTTTAACATCTGGAGCTGCTTGTGAATTGTGCCGCCACACACACCCGAGTGCAGGTGTCTTCTGCACAGACTGCGGGCCTCGCTCTTCTGAATGCCGCTAGCTCGCGACCCACCCACGGGTGAACCTGGTCAGGGTACTTTCTCTCAGGGGCAGACTCTGATCCGGGCGGGCTACCGGTGTCTCTGTTTGCTCCTTTCTTTCTTCCACTTCGGGAAAGGCTTCCTTACTGGGTGTGGAAATCTCCTATGCCTTTCCTCGCCTATTCTGTCAGCTCTAAAATTCTCTTTCGGTTGCCACCCTCACAGATGGATTAGGAAACTCTTTGCGGTGCACTCATTAGTGAAATGACCTCAATGACGCTGGAATCCAATATCTAATCGCCGATTTTTGGCGAGTCCACACGCCAGGGTGGTTGGGGTCCAATGCAGCCCCGGCCAGGCCCAGGCCCCTTGGACTGGGCCACAGGAGGACACAGAGGAGGGTCCCGGCCCCCACGGTAGGTAGAGGTGCGGGCAGTTCTCCAAGGGCTTGGGTGTTTTCCAGAGGGAGGAGATGGAGGGGACTGATTTCTTCAGCGCCCCACAAACCACGCCACCCCACCCCACCCATGGGACACATCCCGAGAGAGAGAGACGCCCCATACACTGGCTCCCCTCCCCCGTGCGCTGTGCCCCAGCCCTGGCCCGGGGGAATAGGCGGCCGCCAGGCCACAGGGTGGGGGGCGCAGCTGAAAGGGGTTGTGGGGGAGGGCCGCCCCTGGCTGGGGTCAAAGGGCGAGCGCCCCGCCCCTCCCGCCCGTGCGCAGTCAGCGGCCCCGGCGCGCTGGGGGTGGGGGGCGGGGAGGTGAAGGAGGCCAGGCAAGGAGAGGAGGGGGGCTTGAAGGTCTCCACCTTGGCGGGTCCAGCCGTGGAGGCGCATCTTGTGTGAGTGTGAGTGTGAGTGAGTGAGTGAGTGTGAGTGTGAGTGTGTGTGTATACAGAGACAGCCCCCAACCCCGGCCCGCCGCTCCCTGCCCGCCCCGCCTGTCACCCTCGTCCCTCGGAGCCCGCGGGACCCGGCCGGCGAACTCAACAGGCCCGACCCGGCGCGGGGCCTGGGGCGGGAGGAGGCGGCGGGGAAGCGCGGAGAGGCTCGGCTTCTTGAGCGGGGCAGGGGCGCCCTCCGCCGTCCACGGCCACACCACCCCGAACGCGCCCGATCCCGTCTGGTCTCGGAAGCTAAGCAGGCTCGGGCCTGGTTAGAACTTGGATGGGAGACCGCCCGGGAATACCGGGTGCCGTAGGCTTCTTCTCTTTTTTTTTGCCTCTGGTTCTGTCGCGTTTCTGGGAGTGCGGGGGCGGCCCGGGGTGGGGGGGACCCCCACCCTCGGCGCCCGCCGCGGTGCCTGGCGCCCCAGCCCGCACCGTGGGGCCTCCTCTTGTCCCGAGCCGTGACACCGCCGCCACGCGGCAGCATGCCTGGCTTCTGGACAGTCAGGTCTCAGACCAAAGGTCTGCTCTGTGGGAGCCGACACGCTGGAGGAAACCTTGAGAGTCTGAGAGGGGAGGGAGTTCCAGAAGAAGGCCAGGATGTCATTTTGAGGGAGTATGTGACCAGAACTCCTCCCGTTGCTTTTGGGGTTCTATGGGCTACACGTAGGAATCTTTGGTGGTGGCACCTGATGTTCGGGGATCCGGAGTCACACCCAGACCTGCTCCACAGGCCTCCTTTTACTTTTCTCTTCGGATTCATTTTTTTTTTTTTTTTGAGACAGAGTCTCCGTTTGTTGCCCAGGCTAGAGTGAGTGCCGTGGCGTCAGCCTAGCTCACAGCAACTTCAAACTCCTGGGCTCGAGTGATCCTTCTGCCTCAGCCTCCCGGGTAGCTGGGACTGCAGGCATGCGCCACCATGCCCCGCTAATTTTTTATATATATATCAGTTGGCCAATTAATTTCTTTCTATTTATAGTAGAGACGGGGTCTCGCTCTTGCTCAGGCTGGTTTTGAACTCCTGACCTTGAGCAATCCGCCCGCCTCGGCCTCCCAAGAGCTAGGATTACAGGCGTGAGCCACAGCGCCCGGCCGGATTCATTATTTTTAAAAAGTGTCTCTTATCTCTATTATTGCATTTTCTTTTCTCTCTCTTTTCAAGCAGATGATGGGAGTCCAAGTGTTAAGGTGACATGTGTTGCCCGTGCCCCCCTCCCCCCCCCCGTGTTCTTATTCATTTACCTCTCATGTTGTTCCAGCATATTGTGGGGGCACCAATGTTAAGGTCGGGTGCGTTGCCCTCTCCCAGCCTCCCCCCTCGGGTCAGAGCTTCAAGTGCGCCCATCCCCCAGTCGGTGCGTACCCACCCCATTCCTAATGGATGTGTATGCCCATCCCCTCCCCCCACCCGCCCGACACCCACCCGAAGAAGGTGATTCCTCTGTGTCCACTTAGGTGTCCATCGGTTCGTACCCATTTGCTGGTGAGCGCGAGCACGTGGTGCTCGTGTGTCCATTCTTGGGATACTTGGCTTACTGGAACGGGTTCCAGCTCTGGCCAGGAGAACCACGAGAGGTGCCCCCTCACCGCTGCTCCTCATAGCCGAATAGCACTCCGTGGTGTCCACGGGCCACATTTTACTTACCCACTCGTGGGTCGATGGGCACTCGGGTGGCTTCCAGGTCTTTGCGATTGTGACTTGTGCCCTGACACGAACCCTAACCCTTACCCAGCCCGTCTCCTCCACGGCCCCTGCCTGACTGACTCCTTCCCGCCCGGCCTGTCACCTGTCACCGTCCTCTGCCCCTGCCTGACACGCTCCTCCCCGCCCGGGCCGTCACCGTCCTCGGCCCCTGCCTGACGGGGCTCCTCCGTCGCCTGGGCCTTCCAAGGACTTGGTGTGGACGCTGGTTCCAGGACGCCCTCCCAGGAACCCGGTAGCAGGGCGGCCGCAGCGTCTCGCGCAACCCAACCGTCCGCCGGCTGGCCGCCGTCGCTAAGTGGCCTGCGGGGGACGTGCTCCCGCTGTGCCGTGGGGGCCCAGCCTGGTGTCTTCTCTGAGGCCCCGCGGCTGCCGCTCCCCGCAAGGGGATAGCCGCGGAGGTGGGGACCGCCTCCTCATGGGGACGTACACCCAGCTCTCCACGTCGGATTCCGGGGCTCTCTGTCCTGCCAGAAGGCCCAGCTGGCCTGCGGGTCCTTAGAGTGGCAAAAACATCCGAAAACTGAGATTGAGGGTCCGGTGGGTGTCTGCACTTTTGTGCTGGGCTCCCCAGGGAGGCCCGGGGGCTGGCTGGACAACGCGGTCTGCTGGGCTGGGGGGGGGGTTTGGAGGAGCAACTGATGCCCTTTGCACTTTGGGTAGCAAGTGTCTGAGGTGTCTCTGGGCCCTGTGCCATGTGGGGGCGGGGGCGGGGGCGGGGTGGGAGGAGGAGGAGGAGGAGGAGGAGGAGGAGGAGGAGGAGGAGGAGGAGGAGGAGGAGGAGGTGGGAAGGGCCGTGGCCTGCAGTCGTGTTCCCCGGGGTGGCACAGCATGTGGCTTCTTCCACAGGCTGCTTGGCCTGGGCTCCCTGCACCTGGGCCTTTGGAGGACTGGCCCTGTGCTTGCCAACACTTCCTGCAGGGACCCAGAGCTGGGAGGTTGCATCTCTCAGCCCTGGGTCGGGCAGAGCCCCAGCGGGCCAGGCCCACAACCTCTCTCAGCAGGGGTCCCCCAGAAGGCTCCTTTGGGACCAGGATTCTCTTGCGGGTGACTCTTTAAGGTCTGGCCCCTGGATGGAGGGGCACCAGGAGTAGAGGAGCAGGAAGGGGAAGGGGGTGGCCATGCGAGGGGACACTTTCAGGCCAAGTCCCAGCTTCAGTCTGATCCTCCTGGGAACGCCGGGGTGGACATCACACCTCCTGGTTGCCCCGCTCTGAGACCAGGAGCCGGGCTTCGCATTCCCACAGCAGCCAGTCGTGGGCTGAGGACACCTGGGGCGTTGGGAACTCCCTGGCTTCTCCTTGGTTTAACATCTGGAGCTGCTTGTGAATTGTGCCGCCACACACACCCGAGTGCAGGTGTCTTCTGCACAGACTGCGGGCCTCGCTCTTCTGAATGCCGCTAGCTCGCGACCCACCCACGGGTGAACCTGGTCAGGGTACTTTCTCTCAGGGGCAGACTCTGATCCGGGCGGGCTACCGGTGTCTCTGTTTGCTCCTTTCTTTCTTCCACTTCGGGAAAGGCTTCCTTACTGGGTGTGGAAATCTCCTATGCCTTTCCTCGCCTATTCTGTCAGCTCTAAAATTCTCTTTCGGTTGCCACCCTCACAGATGGATTAGGAAACTCTTTGCGGTGCACTCATTAGTGAAATGACCTCAATGACGCTGGAATCCAATATCTAATCGCCGATTTTTGGCGAGTCCACACGCCAGGGTGGTTGGGGTCCAATGCAGCCCCGGCCAGGCCCAGGCCCCTTGGACTGGGCCACAGGAGGACACAGAGGAGGGTCCCGGCCCCCACGGTAGGTAGAGGTGCGGGCAGTTCTCCAAGGGCTTGGGTGTTTTCCAGAGGGAGGAGATGGAGGGGACTGATTTCTTCAGCGCCCCACAAACCACGCCACCCCACCCCACCCATGGGACACATCCCGAGAGAGAGAGACGCCCCATACACTGGCTCCCCTCCCCCGTGCGCTGTGCCCCAGCCCTGGCCCGGGGGAATAGGCGGCCGCCAGGCCACAGGGTGGGGGGCGCAGCTGAAAGGGGTTGTGGGGGAGGGCCGCCCCTGGCTGGGGTCAAAGGGCGAGCGCCCCGCCCCTCCCGCCCGTGCGCAGTCAGCGGCCCCGGCGCGCTGGGGGTGGGGGGCGGGGAGGTGAAGGAGGCCAGGCAAGGAGAGGAGGGGGGCTTGAAGGTCTCCACCTTGGCGGGTCCAGCCGTGGAGGCGCATCTTGTGTGAGTGTGAGTGTGAGTGAGTGAGTGAGTGTGAGTGTGAGTGTGTGTGTATACAGAGACAGCCCCCAACCCCGGCCCGCCGCTCCCTGCCCGCCCCGCCTGTCACCCTCGTCCCTCGGAGCCCGCGGGACCCGGCCGGCGAACTCAACAGGCCCGACCCGGCGCGGGGCCTGGGGCGGGAGGAGGCGGCGGGGAAGCGCGGAGAGGCTCGGCTTCTTGAGCGGGGCAGGGGCGCCCTCCGCCGTCCACGGCCACACCACCCCGAACGCGCCCGATCCCGTCTGGTCTCGGAAGCTAAGCAGGCTCGGGCCTGGTTAGAACTTGGATGGGAGACCGCCCGGGAATACCGGGTGCCGTAGGCTTCTTCTTTTTTTTTTTGCCTCTGGTTCTGTCGCGTTTCTGGGAGTGCGGGGGCGGCCCGGGGTGGGGGGGACCCCCACCCTCGGCGCCCGCCGCGGTGCCTGGCGCCCCAGCCCGCACCGTGGGGCCTCCTCTTGTCCCGAGCCGTGACACCGCCGCCACGCGGCAGCATGCCTGGCTTCTGGACAGTCAGGTCTCAGACCAAAGGTCTGCTCTGTGGGAGCCGACACGCTGGAGGAAACCTTGAGAGTCTGAGAGGGGAGGGAGTTCCAGAAGAAGGCCAGGATGTCATTTTGAGGGAGTATGTGACCAGAACTCCTCCCGTTGCTTTTGGGGTTCTATGGGCTACACGTAGGAATCTTTGGTGGTGGCACCTGATGTTGGGGGATCCGGAGTCACACCCAGACCTGCTCCACAGGCCTCCTTTTACTTTTCTCTTCGGATTCATTTTTTTTTTTTTTTTGAGACAGAGTCTCGGTTTGTTGCCCAGGCTAGAGTGAGTGCCGTGGCGTCAGCCTAGCTCACAGCAACTTCAAACTCCTGGGCTCGAGTGATCCTTCTGCCTCAGCCTCCCGGGTAGCTGGGACTGCAGGCATGCGCCACCATGCCCCGCTAATTTTTTATATATATATCAGTTGGCCAATTAATTTCTTTCTATTTATAGTAGAGACGGGGTCTCGCTCTTGCTCAGGCTGGTTTTGAACTCCTGACCTTGAGCAATCCGCCCGCCTCGGCCTCCCAAGAGCTAGGATTACAGGCGTGAGCCACAGCGCCCGGCCGGATTCATTATTTTTAAAAAGTGTCTCTTATCTCTATTATTGCATTTTCTTTTCTCTCTCTTTTCAAGCAGATGATGGGAGTCCAAGTGTTAAGGTGACATGTGTTGCCCGTGCCCCCCTCCCCCCCCCCCGTGTTCTTATTCATTTACCTCTCATGTTGTTCCAGCATATTGTGGGGGCACCAATGTTAAGGTCGGGTGCGTTGCCCTCTCCCAGCCTCCCCCCTCGGGTCAGAGCTTCAAGTGCGCCCATCCCCCAGTCGGTGCGTACCCACCCCATTCCTAATGGATGTGTATGCCCATCCCCTCCCCCCACCCGCCCGACACCCACCCGAAGAAGGTGATTCCTCTGTGTCCACTTAGGTGTCCATCGGTTCGTACCCATTTGCTGGTGAGCGCGAGCACGTGGTGCTCGTGTGTCCATTCTTGGGATACTTGGCTTACTGGAACGGGTTCCAGCTCTGGCCAGGAGAACCACGAGAGGTGCCCCCTCACCGCTGCTCCTCATAGCCGAATAGCACTCCGTGGTGTCCACGGGCCACATTTTACTTACCCACTCGTGGGTCGATGGGCACTCGGGTGGCTTCCAGGTCTTTGCGATTGTGACTTGTGCCCTGACACTAACCCTAACCCTTACCCAGCCCGTCTCCTCCACGGCCCCTGCCTGACTGACTCCTTCCCGCCCGGCCTGTCACCTGTCACCGTCCTCTGCCCCTGCCTGACACGCTCCTCCCCGCCCGGGCCGTCACCGTCCTCGGCCCCTGCCTGACGGGGCTCCTCCGTCGCCTGGGCCTTCCAAGGGCTTGGTGTGGACGCTGGTTCCAGGACGCCCTCCCAGGAACCCGGTAGCAGGGCGGCCGCAGCGTCTCGCGCAACCCAACCGTCCGCCGGCTGGCCGCCGTCGCTAAGTGGCCTGCGGGGGACGTGCTCCCGCTGTGCCGTGGGGGCCCAGCCTGGTGTCTTCTCTGAGGCCCCGCGGCTGCCGCTCCCCGCAAGGGGATAGCCGCGGAGGTGGGGACCGCCTCCTCATGGGGACGTACACCCAGCTCTCCACGTCGGATTCCGGGGCTCTCTGTCCTGCCAGAAGGCCCAGCTGGCCTGCGGGTCCTTAGAGTGGCAAAAACATCCGAAAACTGAGATTGAGGGTCCGGTGGGTGTCTGCACTTTTGTGCTGGGCTCCCCAGGGAGGCCCGGGGGCTGGCTGGACAACGCGGTCTGCTGGGCTGGGGGGGGGGTTTGGAGGAGCAACTGATGCCCTTTGCACTTTGGGTAGCAAGTGTCTGAGGTGTCTCTGGGCCCTGTGCCATGTGGGGGCGGGGGCGGGGGCGGGGTGGGAGGAGGAGGAGGAGGAGGAGGAGGAGGAGGAGGAGGAGGAGGAGGAGGAGGAGGAGGAGGTGGGAAGGGCCGTGGCCTGCAGTCGTGTTCCCCGGGGTGGCACAGCATGTGGCTTCTTCCACAGGCTGCTTGGCCTGGGCTCCCTGCACCTGGGCCTTTGGAGGACTGGCCCTGTGCTTGCCAACACTTCCTGCAGGGACCCAGAGCTGGGAGGTTGCATCTCTCAGCCCTGGGTCGGGCAGAGCCCCAGCGGGCCAGGCCCACAACCTCTCTCAGCAGGGGTCCCCCAGAAGGCTCCTTTGGGACCAGGATTCTCTTGCGGGTGACTCTTTAAGGTCTGGCCCCTGGATGGAGGGGCACCAGGAGTAGAGGAGCAGGAAGGGGAAGGGGGTGGCCATGCGAGGGGACACTTTCAGGCCAAGTCCCAGCTTCAGTCTGATCCTCCTGGGAACCCCGGGGTGGACATCACACCTCCTGGTTGCCCCGCTCTGAGACAAGGAGCCGGGCTTCGCATTCCCACAGCAGCCAGTCGTGGGCTGAGGACACCTGGGGCGTTGGGAACTCCCTGGCTTCTCCTTGGTTTAACATCTGGAGCTGCTTGTGAATTGTGCCGCCACACACACCCGAGTGCAGGTGTCTTCTGCACAGACTGCGGGCCTCGCTCTTCTGAATGCCGCTAGCTCGCCACCCACCCACGGGTGAACCTGGTCAGGGTACTTTCTCTCAGGGGCAGACTCTGATCCGGGCGGGCTACCGGTGTCTCTGTTTGCTCCTTTCTTTCTTCCACTTTGGGAAAGGCTTCCTTACTGGGTGTGGAAATCTCCTATGCCTTTCCTCGCCTATTCTGTCAGCTCTAAAATTCTCTTTCGGTTGCCACCCTCACAGATGGATTAGGAAACTCTTTGCGGTGCACTCATTAGTGAAATGACCTCAATGACGCTGGAATCCAATATCTAATCGCCGATTTTTAGCGAGTCCACACGCCAGGGTGGTTGGGGTCCAGTGCAGCCCCGGCCAGGCCCAGGCCCCTTGGACTGGGCCACAGGAGGACACAGAGGAGGGTCCCGGCCCCCACGGTAGGTAGAGGTGCGGGCAGTTCTCCAAGGGCTTGGGTGTTTTCCAGAGGGAGGAGATGGAGGGGACTGATTTCTTCAGCGCCCCACAAACCACGCCACGCCACCCCACCCATGGGACACATCCCGAGAGAGAGAGAGAGAGAGAGAGAGAGAGAGAGAGAGAGAGAGAGAGAGAGAGAGACGCCCCATACACTGGCTCCCCTCCCCCGTGCGCTGTGCCCCAGCCCTGGCCCGGGGGAATAGGCGGCCGCAGGGCCACAGGGTGGGGGGCGCAGCTGAAAGGGGTTGTGGGGGAGGGCCGCCCCTGGCTGGGGTCAAAGGGCGAGCGCCCCGCCCCTCCCGCCCGTGCGCTGGGGGTGGGGGGCGGGGAGGTGAAGGAGGCCAGGCAAGGAGAGGAGGGGGGCTTGAAGGTCTCCACCTTGGCGGGTCCAGCCGTGGAGGCGCATCTTGTGTGAGTGTGAGTGAGTGAGTGAGTGTGAGTGTGAGTGTGTGTGTATACAGAGACAGCCCCCAACCCCGGCCCGCCCCGCCTGTCACCCCCGTCCCTCGGAGCCCGCGGGACCCGGCCGGCGAACTCAACAGGCCCGACCCGGCGCGGGGCCTGGGGCGGGAGGAGGCGGCGGGGAAGCGCGGAGAGGCTCGGCTTCTTGAGCGGGGCAGGGGCGCCCTCCGCCGTCCACGGCCACACCACCCCGAACGCGCCCGATCCCGTCTGGTCTCGGAAGCTAAGCAGGCTCGGGCCTGGTTAGAACTTGGATGGGAGACCGCCCGGGAATACCGGGTGCCGTAGGCTTCTTCTTTTTTTTTTTGCCTCTGGTTCTGTCGCGTTTCTGGGAGTGCGGGGGCGGCCCGGGGTGGGGGTGACCCCCACCCTCAGCGCCCGCCGCGGTGCCTGGCGCCCCAGCCCGCACCGTGGGGCCTCCTCTTGTCCCGAGCCGCGACACCGCCGCCACGCGGCAGCATGCGTGGCTTCTGGACAGTCAGGTCTCAGACCAAAGGTCTGCTCTGTGGGAGCCGACACGCTGGAGGAAACCTTGAGAGTCTGAGAGGGGAGGGAGTTCCAGAAGAAGGCCAGGATGTCATTTTGAGGGAGTATGTGACCAGAACTCCTCCCGTTGCTTTTGGGGTTCTATGGGCTACACGTAGGAATCTTTGGTGGTGGCACCTGATGTTGGGGGATCCGGAGTCACACCCAGACCTGCTCCACAGGCCTCCTTTTACTTTTCTCTTCGGATTCATTTTTTTTTTTTTTTTTTGAGACAGAGTCTCGGTTTGTTGCCCAGGCTAGAGTGAGTGCCGTGGCGTCAGCCTAGCTCACAGCAACTTCAAACTCCTGGGCTCCAGTGATCCTTCTGCCTCAGCCTCCCGGGTAGCTGGGACTGCAGGCATGCGCCACCATGCCCCGCTAATTTTTTATATATATATATCAGTTGGCCAATTAATTCCTTTCTATTTATAGTAGAGACGGGGTCTCGCTCTTGCTCAGGCTGGTTTTGAACTCCTGACCTTGAGCAATCCGCCCGCCTCGGCCTCCCAAGAGCTAGGATTACAGGCGTGAGCCACAGCGCCCGGCCGGATTCATTATTTTTAAAAAGTGTCTCTTATCTCTATTATTGCATTTTCTTTTCTCTCTCTTTTCAAGCAGATGATGGGAGTCCAAGTATTAAGGTGACATGTGTTGCCCGTGCCCCCCTCCCCCCCCCCCGTGTTCTTATTCATTTACCTCTCATGTTGTTCCAGCATATTGTGGGGGCACCAATGTTAAGGTCGGGTGCGTTGCCCTCTCCCAGCCTCCCCCCTCGGGTCAGAGCTTCAAGTGCGCCCATCCCCCAGTCGGTGCGTACCCACCCCATTCCTAATGGATGTGTATGCCCATCCCCTCCCCCCACCCGCCCGACACCCACCCGAAGAAGGTGATTCCTCTGTGTCCACTTAGGTGTCCATCGGTTCGTACCCATTTGCTGGTGAGCGCGAGCACGTGGTGCTCGTGTGTCCATTCTTGGGATACTTGGCTTACTGGAACGGGTTCCAGCTCTGGCCAGGAGAACCACGAGAGGTGCCCTCTCACCGCTGCTCCTCATAGCCGAATAGCACTCCGTGGTGTCCACGCGCCACATTTTATTTACCCACTCGTGGGTCGATGGGCACTCGGGTGGCTTCCAGGTCTTTGCGATTGTGACTTGTGCCCTGACACGAACCCTAACCCTTACCCAGCCCGTCTCCTCCACGGCCCCTGCCTGACTGACTCCTTCCCGCCCGGCCTATCACCTGTCACCGTCCTCTGCCCCTGCCTGACACGCTCCTCCCCGCCCGGGCCGTCACCGTCCTCGGCCCCTGCCTGACGGGGCTCCTCCGTCGCCTGGGCCTTCCAAGGGCTTGGTGTGGACGCTGGTTCCAGGACGCCCTCCCAGGAACCCGGTAGCAGGGCGGCCGCAGCGTCTCGCGCAACCCAACCGTCCGCCGGCTGGCCGCCGTGGCTAAGTGGCCTGCGGGGGACGTGCTCCCGCTGTGCCGTGGGGGCCCAGCCTGGTGTCTTCTCTGAGGCCCCGCGGCTGCCGCTCCCCGCAAGGGGATAGCCGCGGAGGTGGGGACCGCCTCCTCATGGGGACGTACACCCAGCTCTCCACGTCGGATTCCGGGGCTCTCTGTCCTGCCAGAAGGCCCAGCTGGCCTGCGGGTCCTTAGAGTGGCAAAAACATCCGAAAACTGAGATGGAGGGTCCGGTGGGTGTCTGCACTTTTGTGCTGGGCACCCCAGGGAGGCCCGGGGGCTGGCTGGACAACGCGGTCTGCTGGGCTGGGGGGGGGGTTTGGAGGAGCAACTGATGCCCTTTGCACTTTGGGTAGCAAGTGTCTGAGGTGTCTCTGGGCCCTGTGCCATGTGGGGGCGGGGGCGGGGGCGGGGTGGGAGGAGGAGGAGGAGGAGGAGGAGGAGGAGGAGGAGGAGGAGGAGGAGGTGGGAAGGGCCGTGGCCTGCAGTCGTGTTCCCCGGGGTGGCACAGCATGTGGCTTCTTCCACAGGCTGCTTGGCCTGGGCTCCCTGCACCTGGGCCTTTGGAGGACTGGCCCTGTGCTTGCCAACACTTCCTGCAGGGACCCAGAGCTGGGAGGTTGCATCTCTCAGCCCTGGGTCGGGCAGAGCCCCAGCGGGCCATGCCCACAACCTCTCTCAGCAGGGGTCCCCCAGAAGGCTCCTTTGGGACCAGGATTCTCTTGCGGGTGACTCTTTAAGGTCTGGCCCCTGGATGGAGGGGCACCAGGAGTAGAGGAGCAGGAAGGGGAAGGGGGTGGCCATGCGAGGGGACACTTTCAGGCCAAGTCCCAGCTTCAGTCTGATCCTCCTGGGAACCCCGGGGTGGACATCACACCTCCTGGTTGCCCCGCTCTGAGACAAGGAGCCGGGCTTCGCATTCCCACAGCAGCCAGTCGTGGGCTGAGGACACCTGGGGCGTTGGGAACTCCCTGGCTTCTCCTTGGTTTAACATCTGGAGCTGCTTGTGAATTGTGCCGCCACACACACCCGAGTGCAGGTGTCTTCTGCACAGACTGCGGGCCTCGCTCTTCTGAATGCCGCTAGCTCGCGACCCACCCACGGGTGAACCTGGTCAGGGTACTTTCTCTCAGGGGCAGACTCTGATCCGGGCGGGCTACCGGTGTCTCTGTTTGCTCCTTTCTTTCTTCCACTTTGGGAAAGGCTTCCTTACTGGGTGTGGAAATCTCCTATGCCTTTCCTCGCCTATTCTGTCAGCTCTAAAATTCTCTTTCGGTTGCCACCCTCACAGATGGATTAGGAAACTCTTTGCGGTGCACTCATTAGTGAAATGACCTCAATGACGCTGGAATCCAATATCTAATCGCCGATTTTTAGCGAGTCCACACGCCAGGGTGGTTGGGGTCCAGTGCAGCCCCGGCCAGGCCCAGGCCCCTTGGACTGGGCCACAGGAGGACACAGAGGAGGGTCCCGGCCCCCACGGTAGGTAGAGGTGCGGGCAGTTCTCCAAGGGCTTGGGTGTTTTCCAGAGGGAGGAGATGGAGGGGACTGATTTCTTCAGCGCCCCACAAACCACGCCACCCCACCCCACCCATGGGACACATCCCGAGAGAGAGAGACGCCCCATACACTGGCTCCCCTCCCCCGTGCGCTGTGCCCCAGCCCTGGCCCGGGGGAATAGGCGGCCGCAGGGCCACAGGGTGGGGGGCGCAGCTGAAAGGGGTTGTGGGGGAGGGCCGCCCCGGGCTGGGGTCAAAGGGCGAGCGCCCCGCCCCTCCCGCCCGTGCGCTGGGGGTGGGGGGCGGGGAGGTGAAGGAGGCCAGGCAAGGAGAGGAGGGGGGCTTGAAGGTCTCCACCTTGGCGGGTCCAGCCGTGGAGGCGCATCTTGTGTGAGTGTGAGTGAGTGAGTGAGTGTGAGTGTGAGTGTGTGTGTATACAGAGACAGCCCCCAACCCCGGCCCGCCCCGCCTGTCACCCCCGTCCCTCGGAGCCCGCGGGACCCGGCCGGCGAACTCAACAGGCCCGACCCGGCGCGGGGCCTGGGGCGGGGGGAGGAGGCGGCGGGGAAGCGCAGAGAGGCTCGGCTTCTTGAGCGGGGCAGGGGCGCCCTCCGCCGTCCACGGCCACACCACCCCGAACGCGCCCGATCCCGTCTGGTCTCGGAAGCTAAGCAGGCTCGGGCCTGGTTAGAACTTGGATGGGAGACCGCCCGGGAATACCGGGTGCCGTAGGCTTCTTCTTTTTTTTTTTGCCTCTGGTTCTGTCGCGTTTCTGGGAGTGCGGGGGCGGCCCGGGGTGGGGGTGACCCCCACCCTCAGCGCCCGCCGCGGTGCCTGGCGCCCCAGCCCGCACCGTGGGGCCTCCTCTTGTCCCGAGCCGCGACACCGCCGCCACGCGGCAGCATGCGTGGCTTCTGGACAGTCAGGTCTCAGACCAAAGGTCTGCTCTGTGGGAGCCGACACGCTGGAGGAAACCTTGAGAGTCTGAGAGGGGAGGGAGTTCCAGAAGAAGGCCAGGATGTCATTTTGAGGGAGTATGTGACCAGAACTCCTCCCGTTGCTTTTGGGGTTCTATGGGCTACACGTAGGAATCTTTGGTGGTGGCACCTGATGTTGGGGGATCCGGAGTCACACCCAGACCTGCTCCACAGGCCTCCTTTTACTTTTCTCTTCGGATTCATTTTTTTTTTTTTTTTTTGAGACAGAGTCTCGGTTTGTTGCCCAGGCTAGAGTGAGTGCCGTGGCGTCAGCCTAGCTCACAGCAACTTCAAACTCCTGGGCTCCAGTGATCCTTCTGCCTCAGCCTCCCGGGTAGCTGGGACTGCAGGCATGCGCCACCATGCCCCGCTAATTTTTTATATATATATATCAGTTGGCCAATTAATTCCTTTCTATTTATAGTAGAGACGGGGTCTCGCTCTTGCTCAGGCTGGTTTTGAACTCCTGACCTTGAGCAATCCGCCCGCCTCGGCCTCCCAAGAGCTAGGATTACAGGCGTGAGCCACAGCGCCCGGCCGGATTCATTATTTTTAAAAAGTGTCTCTTATCTCTATTATTGCATTTTCTTTTCTCTCTCTTTTCAAGCAGATGATGGGAGTCCAAGTATTAAGGTGACATGTGTTGCCCGTGCCCCCCTCCCCCCCCCCGTGTTCTTATTCATTTACCTCTCATGTTGTTCCAGCATATTGTGGGGGCACCAATGTTAAGGTCGGGTGCGTTGCCCTCTCCCAGCCTCCCCCCTCGGGTCAGAGCTTCAAGTGCGCCCATCCCCCAGTCGGTGCGTACCCACCCCATTCCTAATGGATGTGTATGCCCATCCCCTCCCCCCACCCGCCCGACACCCACCCGAAGAAGGTGATTCCTCTGTGTCCACTTAGGTGTCCATCGGTTCGTACCCATTTGCTGGTGAGCGCGAGCACGTGGTGCTCGTGTGTCCATTCTTGGGATACTTGGCTTACTGGAACGGGTTCCAGCTCTGGCCAGGAGAACCACGAGAGGTGCCCCCTCACCGCTGCTCCTCATAGCCGAATAGCACTCCGTGGTGTCCACGCGCCACATTTTATTTACCCACTCGTGGGTCGATGGGCACTCGGGTGGCTTCCAGGTCTTTGCGATTGTGACTTGTGCCCTGACACGAACCCTAACCCTTACCCAGCCCGTCTCCTCCACGGCCCCTGCCTGACTGACTCCTTCCCGCCCGGCCTATCACCTGTCACCGTCCTCTGCCCCTGCCTGACACGCTCCTCCCCGCCCGGGCCGTCACCGTCCTCGGCCCCTGCCTGACGGGGCTCCTCCGTCGCCTGGGCCTTCCAAGGGCTTGGTGTGGACGCTGGTTCCAGGACGCCCTCCCAGGAACCCGGTAGCAGGGCGGCCGCAGCGTCTCGCGCAACCCAACCGTCCGCCGGCTGGCCGCCGTGGCTAAGTGGCCTGCGGGGGACGTGCTCCCGCTGTGCCGTGGGGGCCCAGCCTGGTGTCTTCTCTGAGGCCCCGCGGCTGCCGCTCCCCGCAAGGGGATAGCCGCGGAGGTGGGGACCGCCTCCTCATGGGGACGTACACCCAGCTCTCCACGTCGGATTCCGGGGCTCTCTGTCCTGCCAGAAGGCCCAGCTGGCCTGCGGGTCCTTAGAGTGGCAAAAACATCCGAAAACTGAGATGGAGGGTCCGGTGGGTGTCTGCACTTTTGTGCTGGGCACCCCAGGGAGGCCCGGGGGCTGGCTGGACAACGCGGTCTGCTGGGCTGGGGGGGGGGTTTGGAGGAGCAACTGATGCCCTTTGCACTTTGGGTAGCAAGTGTCTGAGGTGTCTCTGGGCCCTGTGCCATGTGGGGGCGGGGGCGGGGGCGGGGTGGGAGGAGGAGGAGGAGGAGGAGGAGGAGGAGGAGGAGGAGGAGGTGGGAAGGGCCGTGGCCTGCAGTCGTGTTCCCCGGGGTGGCACAGCATGTGGCTTCTTCCACAGGCTGCTTGGCCTGGGCTCCCTGCACCTGGGCCTTTGGAGGACTGGCCCTGTGCTTGCCAACACTTCCTGCAGGGACCCAGAGCTGGGAGGTTGCATCTCTCAGCCCTGGGTCGGGCAGAGCCCCAGCGGGCCAGGCCCACAACCTCTCTCAGCAGGGGTCCCCCAGAAGGCTCCTTTGGGACCAGGATTCTCTTGCGGGTGACTCTTTAAGGTCTGGCCCCTGGATGGAGGGGCACCAGGAGTAGAGGAGCAGGAAGGGGAAGGGGGTGGCCATGCGAGGGGACACTTTCAGGCCAAGTCCCAGCTTCAGTCTGATCCTCCTGGGAACCCCGGGGTGGACATCACACCTCCTGGTTGCCCCGCTCTGAGACAAGGAGCCGGGCTTCGCATTCCCACAGCAGCCAGTCGTGGGCTGAGGACACCTGGGGCGTTGGGAACTCCCTGGCTTCTCCTTGGTTTAACATCTGGAGCTGCTTGTGAATTGTGCCGCCACACACACCCGAGTGCAGGTGTCTTCTGCACAGACTGCGGGCCTCGCTCTTCTGAATGCCGCTAGCTCGCGACCCACCCACGGGTGAACCTGGTCAGGGTACTTTCTCTCAGGGGCAGACTCTGATCCGGGCGGGCTACCGGTGTCTCTGTTTGCTCCTTTCTTTCTTCCACTTTGGGAAAGGCTTCCTTACTGGGTGTGGAAATCTCCTATGCCTTTCCTCGCCTATTCTGTCAGCTCTAAAATTCTCTTTCGGTTGCCACCCTCACAGATGGATTAGGAAACTCTTTGCGGTGCACTCATTAGTGAAATGACCTCAATGACGCTGGAATCCAATATCTAATCGCCGATTTTTAGCGAGTCCACACGCCAGGGTGGTTGGGGTCCAGTGCAGCCCCGGCCAGGCCCAGGCCCCTTGGACTGGGCCACAGGAGGACACAGAGGAGGGTCCCGGCCCCCACGGTAGGTAGAGGTGCGGGCAGTTCTCCAAGGGCTTGGGTGTTTTCCAGAGGGAGGAGATGGAGGGGACTGATTTCTTCAGCGCCCCACAAACCACGCCACCCCACCCCACCCATGGGACACATCCCGAGAGAGAGAGAGAGAGAGAGAGAGAGAGAGAGAGAGAGAGAGAGAGAGAGAGAGAGAGAGAGAGAGAGACGCCCCATACACTGGCTCCCCTCCCCCGTGTGCTGTGCCCCAGCCCTGGCCCGGGGGAATAGGCGGCCGCAGGGCCACAGGGTGGGGGGCGCAGCTGAAAGGGGTTGTGGGGGAGGGCCGCCCCGGGCTGGGGTCAAAGGGCGAGCGCCCCGCCCCTCCCGCCCGTGCGCTGGGGGTGGGGGGCGGGGAGGTGAAGGAGGCCAGGCAAGGAGAGGAGGGGGGCTTGAAGGTCTCCACCTTGGCGGGTCCAGCCGTGGAGGCGCATCTTGTGTGAGTGTGAGTGAGTGAGTGAGTGTGAGTGTGAGTGTGTGTGTATACAGAGACAGCCCCCAACCCCGGCCCGCCCCGCCTGTCACCCCCGTCCCTCGGAGCCCGCGGGACCCGGCCGGCGAACTCAACAGGCCCGACCCGGCGCGGGGCCTGGGGCGGGGGGAGGAGGCGGCGGGGAAGCGCAGAGAGGCTCGGCTTCTTGAGCGGGGCAGGGGCGCCCTCCGCCGTCCACGGCCACACCACCCCGAACGCGCCCGATCCCGTCTGGTCTCGGAAGCTAAGCAGGCTCGGGCCTGGTTAGAACTTGGATGGGAGACCGCCCGGGAATACCGGGTGCCGTAGGCTTCTTCTTTTTTTTTTTGCCTCTGGTTCTGTCGCGTTTCTGGGAGTGCGGGGGCGGCCCGGGGTGGGGGTGACCCCCACCCTCAGCGCCCGCCGCGGTGCCTGGCGCCCCAGCCCGCACCGTGGGGCCTCCTCTTGTCCCGAGCCGCGACACCGCCGCCACGCGGCAGCATGCGTGGCTTCTGGACAGTCAGGTCTCAGACCAAAGGTCTGCTCTGTGGGAGCCGACACGCTGGAGGAAACCTTGAGAGTCTGAGAGGGGAGGGAGTTCCAGAAGAAGGCCAGGATGTCATTTTGAGGGAGTATGTGACCAGAACTCCTCCCGTTGCTTTTGGGGTTCTATGGGCTACACGTAGGAATCTTTGGTGGTGGCACCTGATGTTGGGGGATCCGGAGTCACACCCAGACCTGCTCCACAGGCCTCCTTTTACTTTTCTCTTCGGATTCATTTTTTTTTTTTTTTTTTGAGACAGAGTCTCGGTTTGTTGCCCAGGCTAGAGTGAGTGCCGTGGCGTCAGCCTAGCTCACAGCAACTTCAAACTCCTGGGCTCCAGTGATCCTTCTGCCTCAGCCTCCCGGGTAGCTGGGACTGCAGGCATGCGCCACCATGCCCCGCTAATTTTTTATATATATATATCAGTTGGCCAATTAATTCCTTTCTATTTATAGTAGAGACGGGGTCTCGCTCTTGCTCAGGCTGGTTTTGAACTCCTGACCTTGAGCAATCCGCCCGCCTCGGCCTCCCAAGAGCTAGGATTACAGGCGTGAGCCACAGCGCCCGGCCGGATTCATTATTTTTAAAAAGTGTCTCTTATCTCTATTATTGCATTTTCTTTTCTCTCTCTTTTCAAGCAGATGATGGGAGTCCAAGTATTAAGGTGACATGTGTTGCCCGTGCCCCCCTCCCCCCCCCCGTGTTCTTATTCATTTACCTCTCATGTTGTTCCAGCATATTGTGGGGGCACCAATGTTAAGGTCGGGTGCGTTGCCCTCTCCCAGCCTCCCCCCTCGGGTCAGAGCTTCAAGTGCGCCCATCCCCCAGTCGGTGCGTACCCACCCCATTCCTAATGGATGTGTATGCCCATCCCCTCCCCCCACCCGCCCGACACCCACCCGAAGAAGGTGATTCCTCTGTGTCCACTTAGGTGTCCATCGGTTCGTACCCATTTGCTGGTGAGCGCGAGCACGTGGTGCTCGTGTGTCCATTCTTGGGATACTTGGCTTACTGGAACGGGTTCCAGCTCTGGCCAGGAGAACCACGAGAGGTGCCCCCTCACCGCTGCTCCTCATAGCCGAATAGCACTCCGTGGTGTCCACGCGCCACATTTTATTTACCCACTCGTGGGTCGATGGGCACTCGGGTGGCTTCCAGGTCTTTGCGATTGTGACTTGTGCCCTGACACGAACCCTAACCCTTACCCAGCCCGTCTCCTCCACGGCCCCTGCCTGACTGACTCCTTCCCGCCCGGCCTATCACCTGTCACCGTCCTCTGCCCCTGCCTGACACGCTCCTCCCCGCCCGGGCCGTCACCGTCCTCGGCCCCTGCCTGACGGGGCTCCTCCGTCGCCTGGGCCTTCCAAGGGCTTGGTGTGGACGCTGGTTCCAGGACGCCCTCCCAGGAACCCGGTAGCAGGGCGGCCGCAGCGTCTCGCGCAACCCAACCGTCCGCCGGCTGGCCGCCGTGGCTAAGTGGCCTGCGGGGGACGTGCTCCCGCTGTGCCGTGGGGGCCCAGCCTGGTGTCTTCTCTGAGGCCCCGCGGCTGCCGCTCCCCGCAAGGGGATAGCCGCGGAGGTGGGGACCGCCTCCTCATGGGGACGTACACCCAGCTCTCCACGTCGGATTCCGGGGCTCTCTGTCCTGCCAGAAGGCCCAGCTGGCCTGCGGGTCCTTAGAGTGGCAAAAACATCCGAAAACTGAGATGGAGGGTCCGGTGGGTGTCTGCACTTTTGTGCTGGGCACCCCAGGGAGGCCCGGGGGCTGGCTGGACAACGCGGTCTGCTGGGCTGGGGGGGGGGTTTGGAGGAGCAACTGATGCCCTTTGCACTTTGGGTAGCAAGTGTCTGAGGTGTCTCTGGGCCCTGTGCCATGTGGGGGCGGGGGCGGGGGCGGGGTGGGAGGAGGAGGAGGAGGAGGAGGAGGAGGAGGAGGAGGAGGTGGGAAGGGCCGGGGCCTGCAGTCGTGTTCCCCGGGGTGGCACAGCATGTGGCTTCTTCCACAGGCTGCTTGGCCTGGGCTCCCTGCACCTGGGCCTTTGGAGGACTGGCCCTGTGCTTGCCAACACTTCCTGCAGGGACCCAGAGCTGGGAGGTTGCATCTCTCAGCCCTGGGTCGGGCAGAGCCCCAGCGGGCCATGCCCACAACCTCTCTCAGCAGGGGTCCCCCAGAAGGCTCCTTTGGGACCAGGATTCTCTTGCGGGTGACTCTTTAAGGTCTGGCCCCTGGATGGAGGGGCACCAGGAGTAGAGGAGCAGGAAGGGGAAGGGGGTGGCCATGCGAGGGGACACTTTCAGGCCAAGTCCCAGCTTCAGTCTGATCCTCCTGGGAACCCCGGGGTGGACATCACACCTCCTGGTTGCCCCGCTCTGAGACAAGGAGCCGGGCTTCGCATTCCCACAGCAGCCAGTCGTGGGCTGAGGACACCTGGGGCGTTGGGAACTCCCTGGCTTCTCCTTGGTTTAACATCTGGAGCTGCTTGTGAATTGTGCCGCCACACACACCCGAGTGCAGGTGTCTTCTGCACAGACTGGGGCCTCGCTCTTCTGAATGCCGCTAGCTCGCGACCCACCCACGGGTGAACCTGGTCAGGGTACTTTCTCTCAGGGGCAGACTCTGATCCGGGCGGGCTACCGGTGTCTCTGTTTGCTCCTTTCTTTCTTCCACTTTGGGAAAGGCTTCCTTACTGGGTGTGGAAATCTCCTATGCCTTTCCTCGCCTATTCTGTCAGCTCTAAAATTCTCTTTCGGTTGCCACCCTCACAGATGGATTAGGAAACTCTTTGCGGTGCACTCATTAGTGAAATGACCTCAATGACGCTGGAATCCAATATCTAATCGCCGATTTTTAGCGAGTCCACACGCCAGGGTGGTTGGGGTCCAGTGCAGCCCCGGCCAGGCCCAGGCCCCTTGGACTGGGCCACAGGAGGACACAGAGGAGGGTCCCGGCCCCCACGGTAGGTAGAGGTGCGGGCAGTTCTCCAAGGGCTTGGGTGTTTTCCAGAGGGAGGAGATGGAGGGGACTGATTTCTTCAGCGCCCCACAAACCACGCCACCCCACCCCACCCATGGGACACATCCCGAGAGAGAGAGAGAGAGAGAGAGAGAGAGAGAGAGAGAGAGAGAGAGAGAGAGAGAGAGAGAGAGACGCCCCATACACTGGCTCCCCTCCCCCGTGCGCTGTGCCCCAGCCCTGGCCCGGGGGAATAGGCGGCCGCAGGGCCACAGGGTGGGGGGCGCAGCTGAAAGGGGTTGTGGGGGAGGGCCGCCCCTGGCTGGGGTCAAAGGGCGAGCGCCCCGCCCCTCCCGCCCGTGCGCTGGGGGTGGGGGGCGGGGAGGTGAAGGAGGCCAGGCAAGGAGAGGAAGGGGGCTTGAAGGTCTCCACCTTGGCGGGTCCAGCCGTGGAGGCGCATCTTGTGTGAGTGTGAGTGAGTGAGTGAGTGAGTGTGAGTGTGTGTGTATACAGAGACAGCCCCCAACCCCGGCCCGCCCCGCCTGTCACCCCCGTCCCTCGGAGCCCGCGGGACCCGGCCGGCGAACTCAACAGGCCCGACCCGGCGCGGGGCCTGGGGCGGGGGGAGGAGGCGGCGGGGAAGCGCAGAGAGGCTCGGCTTCTTGAGCGGGGCAGGGGCGCCCTCCGCCGTCCACGGCCACACCACCCCGAACGCGCCCGATCCCGTCTGGTCTCGGAAGCTAAGCAGGCTCGGGCCTGGTTAGAACTTGGATGGGAGACCGCCCGGGAATACCGGGTGCCGTAGGCTTCTTCTTTTTTTTTTTTTGCCTCTGGTTCTGTCGCGTTTCTGGGAGTGCGGGGGCGGCCCGGGGTGGGGGTGACCCCCACCCTCAGCGCCCGCCGCGGTGCCTGGCGCCCCAGCCCGCACCGTGGGGCCTCCTCTTGTCCCGAGCCGCGACACCGCCGCCACGCGGCAGCATGCGTGGCTTCTGGACAGTCAGGTCTCAGACCAAAGGTCTGCTCTGTGGGAGCCGACACGCTGGAGGAAACCTTGAGAGTCTGAGAGGGGAGGGAGTTCCAGAAGAAGGCCAGGATGTCATTTTGAGGGAGTATGTGACCAGAACTCCTCCCGTTGCTTTTGGGGTTCTATGGGCTACACGTAGGAATCTTTGGTGGTGGCACCTGATGTTGGGGGATCCGGAGTCACACCCAGACCTG
Source organism: Microcebus murinus (assembly GCF_040939455.1). Lineage (NCBI taxonomy): Eukaryota > Metazoa > Chordata > Mammalia > Primates > Cheirogaleidae > Microcebus > Microcebus murinus. The sequence continues at coordinate 18,908 of NW_027438991.1, read as the reverse complement.
CTCCACAGGCCTCCTTTTACTTTTCTCTTCGGATTCATTTTTTTTTTTTTTTTTGAGACAGAGTCTCGGTTTGTTGCCCAGGCTAGAGTGAGTGCCGTGGCGTCAGCCTAGCTCACAGCAACTTCAAACTCCTGGGCTCCAGTGATCCTTCTGCCTCAGCCTCCCGGGTAGCTGGGACTGCAGGCATGCGCCACCATGCCCCGCTAATTTTTTATATATATATCAGTTGGCCAATTAATTTCTTACTATTTATAGTAGAGACGGGGTCTCGCTCTTGCTCAGGCTGGTTTTGAACTCCTGACCTTGAGCAATCCGCCCGCCTCGGCCTCCCAAGAGCTAGGATTACAGGCGTGAGCCACAGCGCCCGGCCGGATTCATTATTTTTAAAAAGTGTCTCTTATCTCTATTATTGCATTTTCTTTTCTCTCTCTTTTCAAGCAGATGATGGGAGTCCAAGTATTAAGGTGACATGTGTTGCCCGTGCCCCCCTCCCCCCCCCGTGTTCTTATTCATTTACCTCTCATGTTGTTCCAGCATATTGTGGGGGCACCAATGTTAAGGTCGGGTGCGTTGCCCTCTCCCAGCCTCCCCCCTCGGGTCAGAGCTTCAAGTGTGCCCATCCCCCAGTCGGTGCGTACCCACCCCATTCCTAATGGATGTGTATGCCCATCCCCTCCCCCCACCCGCCCGACACCCACCCGAAGAAGGTGATTCCTCTGTGTCCACTTAGGTGTCCATCGGTTCGTACCCATTTGCTGGTGAGCGCGAGCACGTGGTGCTCGTGTGTCCATTCTTGGGATACTTGGCTTACTGGAACGGGTTCCAGCTCTGGCCAGGAGAACCACGAGAGGTGCCCCCTCACCGCTGCTCCTCATAGCCGAATAGCACTCCGTGGTGTCCACGCGCCACATTTTATTTACCCACTCGTGGGTCGATGGGCACTCGGGTGGCTTCCAGGTCTTTGCGATTGTGACTTGTGCCCTGACACGAACCCTAACCCTTACCCAGCCCGTCTCCTCCACGGCCCCTGCCTGACTGACTCCTTCCCGCCCGGCCTATCACCTGTCACCGTCCTCTGCCCCTGCCTGACACGCTCCTCCCCGCCCGGGCCGTCACCGTCCTCGGCCCCTGCCTGACGGGGCTCCTCCGTCGCCTGGGCCTTCCAAGGGCTTGGTGTGGACGCTGGTTCCAGGACGCCCTCCCAGGAACCCGGTAGCAGGGCGGCCGCAGCGTCTCGCGCAACCCAACCGTCCGCCGGCTGGCCGCCATCGCTAAGTGGCCTGCGGGGGACGTGCTCCCGCTGTGCCGTGGGGGCCCAGCCTGGTGTCTTCTCTGAGGCCCCGCGGCTGCCGCTCCCCGCAAGGGGATAGCCGCGGAGGTGGGGACCGCCTCCTCATGGGGACGTACACCCAGCTCTCCACGTCGGATTCCGGGGCTCTCTGTCCTGCCAGAAGGCCCAGCTGGCCTGCGGGTCCTTAGAGTGGCAAAAACATCCGAAAACTGAGATGGAGGGTCCGGTGGGTGTCTGCACTTTTGTGCTGGGCACCCCAGGGAGGCCCGGGGGCTGGCTGGACAATGCGGTCTGCTGGGCTGGGGGGGGTTTGGAGGAGCAACTGATGCCCTTTGCACTTTGGGTAGCAAGTGTCTGAGGTGTCTCTGGGCCCTGTGCCATGTGGGGGCGGGGGCGGGGGCGGGGTGGGAGGAGGAGGAGGAGGAGGAGGAGGAGGAGGAGGAGGAGGAGGAGGAGGTGGGAAGGGCCGGGGCCTGCAGTCGTGTTCCCCGGGGTGGCACAGCATGTGGCTTCTTCCACAGGCTGCTTGGCCTGGGCTCCCTGCACCTGGGCCTTTGGAGGACTGGCCCTGTGCTTGCCAACACTTCCTGCAGGGACCCAGAGCTGGGAGGTTGCATCTCTCAGCCCTGGGTCGGGCAGAGCCCCAGCGGGCCATGCCCACAACCTCTCTCAGCAGGGGTCCCCCAGAAGGCTCCTTTGGGACCAGGATTCTCTTGCGGGTGACTCTTTAAGGTCTGGCCCCTGGATGGAGGGGCACCAGGAGTAGAGGAGCAGGAAGGGGAAGGGGGTGGCCATGCGAGGGGACACTTTCAGGCCAAGTCCCAGCTTCAGTCTGATCCTCCTGGGAACCCCGGGGTGGACATCACACCTCCTGGTTGCCCCGCTCTGAGACAAGGAGCCGGGCTTCGCATTCCCACAGCAGCCAGTCGTGGGCTGAGGACACCTGGGGCGTTGGGAACTCCCTGGCTTCTCCTTGGTTTAACATCTGGAGCTGCTTGTGAATTGTGCCGCCACACACACCCGAGTGCAGGTGTCTTCTGCACAGACTGGGGCCTCGCTCTTCTGAATGCCGCTAGCTCGCGACCCACCCACGGGTGAACCTGGTCAGGGTACTTTCTCTCAGGGGCAGACTCTGATCCGGGCGGGCTACCGGTGTCTCTGTTTGCTCCTTTCTTTCTTCCACTTTGGGAAAGGCTTCCTTACTGGGTGTGGAAATCTCCTATGCCTTTCCTCGCCTATTCTGTCAGCTCTAAAATTCTCTTTCGGTTGCCACCCTCACAGATGGATTAGGAAACTCTTTGCGGTGCACTCATTAGTGAAATGACCTCAATGACGCTGGAATCCAATATCTAATCGCCGATTTTTAGCGAGTCCACACGCCAGGGTGGTTGGGGTCCAGTGCAGCCCCGGCCAGGCCCAGGCCCCTTGGACTGGGCCACAGGAGGACACAGAGGAGGGTCCCGGCCCCCACGGTAGGTAGAGGTGCGGGCAGTTCTCCAAGGGCTTGGGTGTTTTCCAGAGGGAGGAGATGGTGGGGACTGATTTCTTCAGCGCCCCACAAACCACGCCACCCCACCCCACCCATGGGACACATCGAGAGAGAGAGAGAGAGAGAGAGAGAGAGAGAGAGAGAGAGAGAGAGAGAGAGAGAGAGAGAGAGAGACGCCCCATACACTGGCTCCCCTCCCCCGTGCGCTGTGCCCCAGCCCTGGCCCGGGGGAATAGGCGGCCGCAGGGCCACAGGGTGGGGGGCGCAGGTGAAAGGCGTTGTGGGGGAGGGCCGCCCCTGGCTGGGGTCAAAGGGCGAGCGCCCCGCCCCTCCCGCCCGTGCGCTGGGGGTGGGGGGCGGGGAGGTGAAGGAGGCCAGGCAAGGAGAGGAAGGGGGCTTGAAGGTCTCCACCTTGGCGGGTCCAGCCGTGGAGGCGCATCTTGTGTGAGTGTGAGTGAGTGAGTGAGTGTGAGTGTGTGTGTATACAGAGACAGCCCCCAACCCCGGCCCGCCCCGCCTGTCACCCCCGTCCCTCGGAGCCCGCGGGACCCGGCCGGCAAACTCAACAGGCCCGACCCGGCGCGGGGCCTGGGGCGGGGGGAGGAGGCGGCGGGGAAGCGCAGAGAGGCTCGGCTTCTTGAGCGGGGCAGGGGCGCCCTCCGCCGTCCACGGCCACACCACCCCGAACGCGCCCGATCCCGTCTGGTCTCGGAAGCTAAGCAGGCTCGGGCCTGGTTAGAACTTGGATGGGAGACCGCCCGGGAATACCGGGTGCCGTAGGCTTCTTCTTTTTTTTTTTGCCTCTGGTTCTGTCGCGTTTCTGGGAGTGTGGGGGCGGCCCGGGGTGGGGGTGACCCCCACCCTCAGCGCCCGCCGCGGTGCCTGGCGCCCCAGCCCGCACCGTGGGGCCTCCTCTTGTCCCGAGCCGCGACACCGCCGCCACGCGGCAGCATGCGTGGCTTCTGGACAGTCAGGTCTCAGACCAAAGGTCTGCTCTGTGGGAGCCGACACGCTGGAGGAAACCTTGAGAGTCTGAGAGGGGAGGGAGTTCCAGAAGAAGGCCAGGATGTCATTTTGAGGGAGTATGTGACCAGAACTCCTCCCGTTGCTTTTGGGGTTCTATGGGCTACACGTAGGAATCTTTGGTGGTGGCACCTGATGTTGGGGGATCCGGAGTCACACCCAGACCTGCTCCACAGGCCTCCTTTTACTTTTCTCTTCGGATTCATTTTTTTTTTTTTTTTTTGAGACAGAGTCTCGGTTTGTTGCCCAGGCTAGAGTGAGTGCCGTGGCGTCAGCCTAGCTCACAGCAACTTCAAACTCCTGGGCTCCAGTGATCCTTCTGCCTCAGCCTCCCGGGTAGCTGGGACTGCAGGCATGCGCCACCATGCCCCGCTAATTTTTTATATATATATATCAGTTGGCCAATTAATTCCTTTCTATTTATAGTAGAGACGGGGTCTCGCTCTTGCTCAGGCTGGTTTTGAACTCCTGACCTTGAGCAATCCGCCCGCCTCGGCCTCCCAAGAGCTAGGATTACAGGCGTGAGCCACAGCGCCCGGCCGGATTCATTATTTTTAAAAAGTGTCTCTTATCTCTATTATTGCATTTTCTTTTCTCTCTCTTTTCAAGCAGATGATGGGAGTCCAAGTATTAAGGTGACATGTGTTGCCCGTGCCCCCCTCCCCCCCCCCCGTGTTCTTATTCATTTACCTCTCATGTTGTTCCAGCATATTGTGGGGGCACCAATGTTAAGGTCGGGTGCGTTGCCCTCTCCCAGCCTCCCCCCTCGGGTCAGAGCTTCAAGTGCGCCCATCCCCCAGTCGGTGCGTACCCACCCCATTCCTAATGGATGTGTATGCCCATCCCCTCCCCCCACCCGCCCGACACCCACCCGAAGAAGGTGATTCCTCTGTGTCCACTTAGGTGTCCATCGGTTCGTACCCATTTGCTGGTGAGCGCGAGCACGTGGTGCTCGTGTGTCCATTCTTGGGATACTTGGCTTACTGGAACGGGTTCCAGCTCTGGCCAGGAGAACCACGAGAGGTGCCCCCTCACCGCTGCTCCTCATAGCCGAATAGCACTCCGTGGTGTCCACGCGCCACATTTTATTTACCCACTCGTGGGTCGATGGGCACTCGGGTGGCTTCCAGGTCTTTGCGATTGTGACTTGTGCCCTGACACGAACCCTAACCCTTACCCAGCCCGTCTCCTCCACGGCCCCTGCCTGACTGACTCCTTCCCGCCCGGCCTATCACCTGTCACCGTCCTCGGCCCCTGCCTGACGGGGCTCCTCCGTCGCCTGGGCCTTCCAAGGGCTTGGTGTGGACGCTGGTTCCAGGACGCCCTCCCAGGAACCCGGTAGCAGGGCGGCCGCAGCGTCTCGCGCAACCCAACCGTCCGCCGGCTGGCCGCCATCGCTAAGTGGCCTGCGGGGGACGTGCTCCCGCTGTGCCGTGGGGGCCCAGCCTGGTGTCTTCTCTGAGGCCCCGCGGCTGCCGCTCCCCGCAAGGGGATAGCCGCGGAGGTGGGGACCGCCTCCTCATGGGGACGTACACCCAGCTCTCCACGTCGGATTCCGGGGCTCTCTGTCCTGCCAGAAGGCCCAGCTGGCCTGCGGGTCCTTAGAGTGGCAAAAACATCCGAAAACTGAGATGGAGGGTCCGGTGGGTGTCTGCACTTTTGTGCTGGGCACCCCAGGGAGGCCCGGGCGCTGGCTGGACAATGCGGTCTGCTGGGCTGGGGGGGGTTTGGAGGAGCAACTGATGCCCTTTGCACTTTGGGTAGCAAGTGTCTGAGGTGTCTCTGGGCCCTGTGCCATGTGGGGGCGGGGGCGGGGGCGGGGTGGGAGGAGGAGGAGGAGGAGGAGGAGGAGGAGGAGGAGGAGGAGGAGGAGGTGGGAAGGGCCGGGGCCTGCAGTCGTGTTCCCCGGGGTGGCACAGCATGTGGCTTCTTCCACAGGCTGCTTGGCCTGGGCTCCCTGCACCTGGGCCTTTGGAGGACTGGCCCTGTGCTTGCCAACACTTCCTGCAGGGACCCAGAGCTGGGAGGTTGCATCTCTCAGCCCTGGGTCGGGCAGAGCCCCAGCGGGCCATGCCCACAACCTCTCTCAGCAGGGGTCCCCCAGAAGGCTCCTTTGGGACCAGGATTCTCTTGCGGGTGACTCTTTAAGGTCTGGCCCCTGGATGGAGGGGCACCAGGAGTAGAGGAGCAGGAAGGGGAAGGGGGTGGCCATGCGAGGGGACACTTTCAGGCCAAGTCCCAGCTTCAGTCTGATCCTCCTGGGAACCCCGGGGTGGACATCACACCTCCTGGTTGCCCCGCTCTGAGACAAGGAGCCGGGCTTCGCATTCCCACAGCAGCCAGTCGTGGGCTGAGGACACCTGGGGCGTTGGGAACTCCCTGGCTTCTCCTTGGTTTAACATCTGGAGCTGCTTGTGAATTGTGCCGCCACACACACCCGAGTGCAGGTGTCTTCTGCACAGACTGGGGCCTCGCTCTTCTGAATGCCGCTAGCTCGCGACCCACCCACGGGTGAACCTGGTCAGGGTACTTTCTCTCAGGGGCAGACTCTGATCCGGGCGGGCTACCGGTGTCTCTGTTTGCTCCTTTCTTTCTTCCACTTTGGGAAAGGCTTCCTTACTGGGTGTGGAAATCTCCTATGCCTTTCCTCGCCTATTCTGTCAGCTCTAAAATTCTCTTTCGGTTGCCACCCTCACAGATGGATTAGGAAACTCTTTGCGGTGCACTCATTAGTGAAATGACCTCAATGACGCTGGAATCCAATATCTAATCGCCGATTTTTAGCGAGTCCACACGCCAGGGTGGTTGGGGTCCAGTGCAGCCCCGGCCAGGCCCAGGCCCCTTGGACTGGGCCACAGGAGGACACAGAGGAGGGTCCCGGCCCCCACGGTAGGTAGAGGTGCGGGCAGTTCTCCAAGGGCTTGGGTGTTTTCCAGAGGGAGGAGATGGAGGGGACTGATTTCTTCAGCGCCCCACAAACCACGCCACCCCACCCCACCCATGGGACACATCGAGAGAGAGAGACAGAGAGAGAGAGAGAGAGAGAGAGAGAGAGAGAGAGAGAGAGAGAGAGAGAGAGACGCCCCATACACTGGCTCCCCTCCCCCGTGCGCTGTGCCCCAGCCCTGGCCCGGGGGAATAGGCGGCCGCAGGGCCACAGGGTGGGGGGCGCAGGTGAAAGGCGTTGTGGGGGAGGGCCGCCCCTGGCTGGGGTCAAAGGGCGAGCGCCCCGCCCCTCCCGCCCGTGCGCTGGGGGTGGGGGGCGGGGAGGTGAAGGAGGCCAGGCAAGGAGAGGAAGGGGGCTTGAAGGTCTCCACCTTGGCGGGTCCAGCCGTGGAGGCGCATCTTGTGTGAGTGTGAGTGAGTGAGTGAGTGTGAGTGTGTGTGTATACAGAGACAGCCCCCAACCCCGGCCCGCCCCGCCTGTCACCCCCGTCCCTCGGAGCCCGCGGGACCCGGCCGGCAAACTCAACAGGCCCGACCCGGCGCGGGGCCTGGGGCGGGGGGAGGAGGCGGCGGGGAAGCGCAGAGAGGCTCGGCTTCTTGAGCGGGGCAGGGGCGCCCTCCGCCGTCCACGGCCACACCACCCCGAACGCGCCCGATCCCGTCTGGTCTCGGAAGCTAAGCAGGCTCGGGCCTGGTTAGAACTTGGATGGGAGACCGCCCGGGAATACCGGGTGCCGTAGGCTTCTTCTTTTTTTTTTTGCCTCTGGTTCTGTCGCGTTTCTGGGAGTGTGGGGGCGGCCCGGGGTGGGGGTGACCCCCACCCTCAGCGCCCGCCGCGGTGCCTGGCGCCCCAGCCCGCACCGTGGGGCCTCCTCTTGTCCCGAGCCGCGACACCGCCGCCACGCGGCAGCATGCGTGGCTTCTGGACAGTCAGGTCTCAGACCAAAGGTCTGCTCTGTGGGAGCCGACACGCTGGAGGAAACCTTGAGAGTCTGAGAGGGGAGGGAGTTCCAGAAGAAGGCCAGGATGTCATTTTGAGGGAGTATGTGACCAGAACTCCTCCCGTTGCTTTTGGGGTTCTATGGGCTACACGTAGGAATCTTTGGTGGTGGCACCTGATGTTGGGGGATCCGGAGTCACACCCAGACCTGCTCCACAGGCCTCCTTTTACTTTTCTCTTCGGATTCATTTTTTTTTTTTTTTTTTTGAGACAGAGTCTCGGTTTGTTGCCCAGGCTAGAGTGAGTGCCGTGGCGTCAGCCTAGCTCACAGCAACTTCAAACTCCTGGGCTCCAGTGATCCTTCTGCCTCAGCCTCCCGGGTAGCTGGGACTGCAGGCATGCGCCACCATGCCCCGCTAATTTTTTATATATATATATCAGTTGGCCAATTAATTCCTTTCTATTTATAGTAGAGACGGGGTCTCGCTCTTGCTCAGGCTGGTTTTGAACTCCTGACCTTGAGCAATCCGCCCGCCTCGGCCTCCCAAGAGCTAGGATTACAGGCGTGAGCCACAGCGCCCGGCCGGATTCATTATTTTTAAAAAGTGTCTCTTATCTCTATTATTGCATTTTCTTTTCTCTCTCTTTTCAAGCAGATGATGGGAGTCCAAGTATTAAGGTGACATGTGTTGCCCGTGCCCCCCTCCCCCCCCCCGTGTTCTTATTCATTTACCTCTCATGTTGTTCCAGCATATTGTGGGGGCACCAATGTTAAGGTCGGGTGCGTTGCCCTCTCCCAGCCTCCCCCCTCGGGTCAGAGCTTCAAGTGCGCCCATCCCCCAGTCGGTGCGTACCCACCCCATTCCTAATGGATGTGTATGCCCATCCCCTCCCCCCACCCGCCCGACACCCACCCGAAGAAGGTGATTCCTCTGTGTCCACTTAGGTGTCCATCGGTTCGTACCCATTTGCTGGTGAGCGCGAGCACGTGGTGCTCGTGTGTCCATTCTTGGGATACTTGGCTTACTGGAACGGGTTCCAGCTCTGGCCAGGAGAACCACGAGAGGTGCCCCCTCACCGCTGCTCCTCATAGCCGAATAGCACTCCGTGGTGTCCACGCGCCACATTTTATTTACCCACTCGTGGGTCGATGGGCACTCGGGTGGCTTCCAGGTCTTTGCGATTGTGACTTGTGCCCTGACACGAACCCTAACCCTTACCCAGCCCGTCTCCTCCACGGCCCCTGCCTGACTGACTCCTTCCCGCCCGGCCTATCACCTGTCACCGTCCTCGGCCCCTGCCTGACGGGGCTCCTCCGTCGCCTGGGCCTTCCAAGGGCTTGGTGTGGACGCTGGTTCCAGGACGCCCTCCCAGGAACCCGGTAGCAGGGCGGCCGCAGCGTCTCGCGCAACCCAACCGTCCGCCGGCTGGCCGCCATCGCTAAGTGGCCTGCGGGGGACGTGCTCCCGCTGTGCCGTGGGGGCCCAGCCTGGTGTCTTCTCTGAGGCCCCGCGGCTGCCGCTCCCCGCAAGGGGATAGCTGCGGAGGTGGGGACCGCCTCCTCATGGGGACGTACACCCAGCTCTCCACGTCGGATTCCGGGGCTCTCTGTCCTGCCAGAAGGCCCAGCTGGCCTGCGGGTCCTTAGAGTGGCAAAAACATCCGAAAACTGAGATGGAGGGTCCGGTGGGTGTCTGCACTTTTGTGCTGGGCACCCCAGGGAGGCCCGGGCGCTGGCTGGACAATGCGGTCTGCTGGGCTGGGGGGGGTTTGGAGGAGCAACTGATGCCCTTTGCACTTTGGGTAGCAAGTGTCTGAGGTGTCTCTGGGCCCTGTGCCATGTGGGGGCGGGGGCGGGGGCGGGGTGGGAGGAGGAGGAGGAGGAGGAGGAGGAGGAGGAGGAGGAGGAGGAGGAGGTGGGAAGGGCCGGGGCCTGCAGTCGTGTTCCCCGGGGTGGCACAGCATGTGGCTTCTTCCACAGGCTGCTTGGCCTGGGCTCCCTGCACCTGGGCCTTTGGAGGACTGGCCCTGTGCTTGCCAACACTTCCTGCAGGGACCCAGAGCTGGGAGGTTGCATCTCTCAGCCCTGGGTCGGGCAGAGCCCCAGCGGGCCATGCCCACAACCTCTCTCAGCAGGGGTCCCCCAGAAGGCTCCTTTGGGACCAGGATTCTCTTGCGGGTGACTCTTTAAGGTCTGGCCCCTGGATGGAGGGGCACCAGGAGTAGAGGAGCAGGAAGGGGAAGGGGGTGGCCATGCGAGGGGACACTTTCAGGCCAAGTCCCAGCTTCAGTCTGATCCTCCTGGGAACCCCGGGGTGGACATCACACCTCCTGGTTGCCCCGCTCTGAGACAAGGAGCCGGGCTTCGCATTCCCACAGCAGCCAGTCGTGGGCTGAGGACACCTGGGGCGTTGGGAACTCCCTGGCTTCTCCTTGGTTTAACATCTGGAGCTGCTTGTGAATTGTGCCGCCACACACACCCGAGTGCAGGTGTCTTCTGCACAGACTGGGGCCTCGCTCTTCTGAATGCCGCTAGCTCGCGACCCACCCACGGGTGAACCTGGTCAGGGTACTTTCTCTCAGGGGCAGACTCTGATCCGGGCGGGCTACCGGTGTCTCTGTTTGCTCCTTTCTTTCTTCCACTTTGGGAAAGGCTTCCTTACTGGGTGTGGAAATCTCCTATGCCTTTCCTCGCCTATTCTGTCAGCTCTAAAATTCTCTTTCGGTTGCCACCCTCACAGATGGATTAGGAAACTCTTTGCGGTGCACTCATTAGTGAAATGACCTCAATGACGCTGGAATCCAATATCTAATCGCCGATTTTTAGCGAGTCCACACGCCAGGGTGGTTGGGGTCCAGTGCAGCCCCGGCCAGGCCCAGGCCCCTTGGACTGGGCCACAGGAGGACACAGAGGAGGGTCCCGGCCCCCACGGTAGGTAGAGGTGCGGGCAGTTCTCCAAGGGCTTGGGTGTTTTCCAGAGGGAGGAGATGGAGGGGACTGATTTCTTCAGCGCCCCACAAACCACGCCACCCCACCCCACCCATGGGACACATCGAGAGAGAGAGAGAGAGAGAGAGAGAGAGAGAGAGAGAGAGAGAGAGAGAGAGAGAGAGAGAGAGAGAGAGAGAGACGCCCCATACACTGGCTCCCCTCCCCCGTGCGCTGTGCCCCAGCCCTGGCCCGGGGGAATAGGCGGCCGCAGGGCCACAGGGTGGGGGGCGCAGGTGAAAGGCGTTGTGGGGGAGGGCCGCCCCTGGCTGGGGTCAAAGGGCGAGCGCCCCGCCCCTCCCGCCCGTGCGCTGGGGGTGGGGGGCGGGGAGGTGAAGGAGGCCAGGCAAGGAGAGGAAGGGGGCTTGAAGGTCTCCACCTTGGCGGGTCCAGCCGTGGAGGCGCATCTTGTGTGAGTGTGAGTGAGTGAGTGAGTGTGAGTGTGTGTGTATACAGAGACAGCCCCCAACCCCGGCCCGCCCCGCCTGTCACCCCCGTCCCTCGGAGCCCGCGGGACCCGGCCGGCAAACTCAACAGGCCCGACCCGGCGCGGGGCCTGGGGCGGGGGGAGGAGGCGGCGGGGAAGCGCAGAGAGGCTCGGCTTCTTGAGCGGGGCAGGGGCGCCCTCCGCCGTCCACGGCCACACCACCCCGAACGCGCCCGATCCCGTCTGGTCTCGGAAGCTAAGCAGGCTCGGGCCTGGTTAGAACTTGGATGGGAGACCGCCCGGGAATACCGGGTGCCGTAGGCTTCTTCTTTTTTTTTTTGCCTCTGGTTCTGTCGCGTTTCTGGGAGTGTGGGGGCGGCCCGGGGTGGGGGTGACCCCCACCCTCAGCGCCCGCCGCGGTGCCTGGCGCCCCAGCCCGCACCGTGGGGCCTCCTCTTGTCCCGAGCCGCGACACCGCCGCCACGCGGCAGCATGCGTGGCTTCTGGACAGTCAGGTCTCAGACCAAAGGTCTGCTCTGTGGGAGCCGACACGCTGGAGGAAACCTTGAGAGTCTGAGAGGGGAGGGAGTTCCAGAAGAAGGCCAGGATGTCATTTTGAGGGAGTATGTGACCAGAACTCCTCCCGTTGCTTTTGGGGTTCTATGGGCTACACGTAGGAATCTTTGGTGGTGGCACCTGATGTTGGGGGATCCGGAGTCACACCCAGACCTGCTCCACAGGCCTCCTTTTACTTTTCTCTTCGGATTCATTTTTTTTTTTTTTTTTTTGAGACAGAGTCTCGGTTTGTTGCCCAGGCTAGAGTGAGTGCCGTGGCGTCAGCCTAGCTCACAGCAACTTCAAACTCCTGGGCTCCAGTGATCCTTCTGCCTCAGCCTCCCGGGTAGCTGGGACTGCAGGCATGCGCCACCATGCCCCGCTAATTTTTTATATATATATATCAGTTGGCCAATTAATTCCTTTCTATTTATAGTAGAGACGGGGTCTCGCTCTTGCTCAGGCTGGTTTTGAACTCCTGACCTTGAGCAATCCGCCCGCCTCGGCCTCCCAAGAGCTAGGATTACAGGCGTGAGCCACAGCGCCCGGCCGGATTCATTATTTTTAAAAAGTGTCTCTTATCTCTATTATTGCATTTTCTTTTCTCTCTCTTTTCAAGCAGATGATGGGAGTCCAAGTATTAAGGTGACATGTGTTGCCCGTGCCCCCCTCCCCCCCCCCCGTGTTCTTATTCATTTACCTCTCATGTTGTTCCAGCATATTGTGGGGGCACCAATGTTAAGGTCGGGTGCGTTGCCCTCTCCCAGCCTCCCCCCTCGGGTCAGAGCTTCAAGTGCGCCCATCCCCCAGTCGGTGCGTACCCACCCCATTCCTAATGGATGTGTATGCCCATCCCCTCCCCCCACCCGCCCGACACCCACCCGAAGAAGGTGATTCCTCTGTGTCCACTTAGGTGTCCATCGGTTCGTACCCATTTGCTGGTGAGCGCGAGCACGTGGTGCTCGTGTGTCCATTCTTGGGATACTTGGCTTACTGGAACGGGTTCCAGCTCTGGCCAGGAGAACCACGAGAGGTGCCCCCTCACCGCTGCTCCTCATAGCCGAATAGCACTCCGTGGTGTCCACGCGCCACATTTTATTTACCCACTCGTGGGTCGATGGGCACTCGGGTGGCTTCCAGGTCTTTGCGATTGTGACTTGTGCCCTGACACGAACCCTAACCCTTACCCAGCCCGTCTCCTCCACGGCCCCTGCCTGACTGACTCCTTCCCGCCCGGCCTATCACCTGTCACCGTCCTCGGCCCCTGCCTGACGGGGCTCCTCCGTCGCCTGGGCCTTCCAAGGGCTTGGTGTGGACGCTGGTTCCAGGACGCCCTCCCAGGAACCCGGTAGCAGGGCGGCCGCAGCGTCTCGCGCAACCCAACCGTCCGCCGGCTGGCCGCCATCGCTAAGTGGCCTGCGGGGGACGTGCTCCCGCTGTGCCGTGGGGGCCCAGCCTGGTGTCTTCTCTGAGGCCCCGCGGCTGCCGCTCCCCGCAAGGGGATAGCCGCGGAGGTGGGGACCGCCTCCTCATGGGGACGTACACCCAGCTCTCCACGTCGGATTCCGGGGCTCTCTGTCCTGCCAGAAGGCCCAGCTGGCCTGCGGGTCCTTAGAGTGGCAAAAACATCCGAAAACTGAGATGGAGGGTCCGGTGGGTGTCTGCACTTTTGTGCTGGGCACCCCAGGGAGGCCCGGGCGCTGGCTGGACAATGCGGTCTGCTGGGCTGGGGGGGGTTTGGAGGAGCAACTGATGCCCTTTGCACTTTGGGTAGCAAGTGTCTGAGGTGTCTCTGGGCCCTGTGCCATGTGGGGGCGGGGGCGGGGGCGGGGTGGGAGGAGGAGGAGGAGGAGGAGGAGGAGGAGGAGGAGGAGGAGGAGGAGGAGGTGGGAAGGGCCGGGGCCTGCAGTCGTGTTCCCCGGGGTGGCACAGCATGTGGCTTCTTCCACAGGCTGCTTGGCCTGGGCTCCCTGCACCTGGGCCTTTGGAGGACTGGCCCTGTGCTTGCCAACACTTCCTGCAGGGACCCAGAGCTGGGAGGTTGCATCTCTCAGCCCTGGGTCGGGCAGAGCCCCAGCGGGCCATGCCCACAACCTCTCTCAGCAGGGGTCCCCCAGAAGGCTCCTTTGGGACCAGGATTCTCTTGCGGGTGACTCTTTAAGGTCTGGCCCCTGGATGGAGGGGCACCAGGAGTAGAGGAGCAGGAAGGGGAAGGGGGTGGCCATGCGAGGGGACACTTTCAGGCCAAGTCCCAGCTTCAGTCTGATCCTCCTGGGAACCCCGGGGTGGACATCACACCTCCTGGTTGCCCCGCTCTGAGACAAGGAGCCGGGCTTCGCATTCCCACAGCAGCCAGTCGTGGGCTGAGGACACCTGGGGCGTTGGGAACTCCCTGGCTTCTCCTTGGTTTAACATCTGGAGCTGCTTGTGAATTGTGCCGCCACACACACCCGAGTGCAGGTGTCTTCTGCACAGACTGGGGCCTCGCTCTTCTGAATGCCGCTAGCTCGCGACCCACCCACGGGTGAACCTGGTCAGGGTACTTTCTCTCAGGGGCAGACTCTGATCCGGGCGGGCTACCGGTGTCTCTGTTTGCTCCTTTCTTTCTTCCACTTTGGGAAAGGCTTCCTTACTGGGTGTGGAAATCTCCTATGCCTTTCCTCGCCTATTCTGTCAGCTCTAAAATTCTCTTTCGGTTGCCACCCTCACAGATGGATTAGGAAACTCTTTGCGGTGCACTCATTAGTGAAATGACCTCAATGACGCTGGAATCCAATATCTAATCGCCGATTTTTAGCGAGTCCACACGCCAGGGTGGTTGGGGTCCAGTGCAGCCCCGGCCAGGCCCAGGCCCCTTGGACTGGGCCACAGGAGGACACAGAGGAGGGTCCCGGCCCCCACGGTAGGTAGAGGTGCGGGCAGTTCTCCAAGGGCTTGGGTGTTTTCCAGAGGGGAGGAGGATGGAGGGGACTGATTTCTTCAGCGCCCCACAAACCACGCCACCCCACCCCACCCATGGGACACATCGAAGAGAGAGAGAGAGAGAGAGAGAGAGAGGAGAGAGAGGAGAGAGAGAGAGAGAGAGAGAGAGAGACGCCCATACACTGGCTCCCTCCCCCGTGCGCTGTGCCCCCAGCCCTGGCCCGGGGGAAAGGCGGCCGCCAGGGCCACAGGGTGGGGGGCGCAGGTGAAAGGCGTTGTGGGGGAGGGCGCCCCTGGCTGGGGTCAAAAGGGCGAGCGCCCCGCCCCTCCCGCCCGTGCGCTGGGGGTGGGGGGCGGGGAGGTGAAGGAGGCCAGGCAAGGAGAGGAAGGGGGCTTGAAGGTCTCCACCTTGGCGGGTCCAGCCGTGGAGGCGCATCTTGTGTGAGTGTGAGTGAGTGAGTGAGTGTGAGTGTGTGTGTATACAGAGACAGCCCCCAACCCCGGCCCGCCCCGCCTGTCACCCCGTCCCTCGGAGCCCGCGGGACCCGGCCGGCGAACTCAACAGGCCCCCGACCCGGCGCGGGGCCTGGGGCGGGGGGGAGGAGGCGGCGGGGAAGCGCAGAGAGGCTCGGCTTCTTGAGCGGGGCAGGGCGCGCCCTCCGCCGTCCACGGCCACACCACCCCGAACGCGCCCGATCCCGTCTGGTCTCGGAAGCTAAGCAGGCTCGGGCCTGGTTAGAACTTGGATGGGAGACCGCCCGGGAATACCGGGTGCCGTAGGCTTCTTCTTTTTTTTTTGCCTCTGGTTCTGTCGCGTTTCTGGGAGTGTGGGGGCGGCCCGGGGTGGGGGTGACCCCCACCCTCAGCGCCCGCCGCGGTGCCTGGCGCCCCAGCCCGCACCGTGGGGCCTCCTCTTGTCCGAGCCGCGACACCGCCGCCACGCGGCAGCATGCGTGGCTTCTGGACAGTCAGGTCTCAGACCAAAGGTCTGCTCTGTGGGAGCCGACACGCTGGAGGAAACCTTGAGAGTCTGAGAGGGGAGGGAGTTCCAGAAGAAGGCCAGGATGTCATTTTGAGGGAGTATGTGACCAGACGGTGGCACCTGATTGTTGGGGGATCCGGAGTCACACCCAGACCTGCTCCACAGGCCTCCTTTTACTTTTCTCTTCGGATTCATTTTTTTTTTTTTTTTTTTGAGACAGAGTCTCGGTTTGTTGCCCAGGCTAGAGTGAGTGCCGTGGCGTCAGCCTAGCTCACAGCAACTTCAAACTCCTGGGCTCCAGTGATCCTTCTGCCTCAGCCTCCCGGGTAGCTGGGACTGCAGGCATGCGCCACCATGCCCCGCTAATTTTTTTATATTATATATCAGTTGGCCAATTAATTCCTTTCTATTTATAGTAGAGACGGGGTCTCGCTCTTGCTCAGGCTGGTTTTGAACTCCTGACCTTGAGCAATCCGCCCGCCTCGGCCTCCCAAGAGCTAGGATTACAGGCGTGAGCCACAGCGCCCGGCCGGATTCATTATTTTTAAAAAGTGTCTCTTATCTCTATTATTGCATTTTTCTTTTCTCTCTCTTTTCAAGCAGATGATGGGGAGTCCAAGTATTAAGGTGACATGTGTTGCCCGTGCCCCCCTCCCCCCCCCCCGTGTTCTTATTCATTTACCTCTCATGTTGTTCCAGCATATTGGGGGGGCACCAATGTTAAGGTCGGGGTGCGTTGCCCTCTCCCAGCCTCCCCCCTCGGGTCAGAGCTTCAAGTGCGCCCATCCCCCAGTCGGTGCGTACCCACCTCCCATTCATAATGGATGTGTTATGCCCATCCCCTCCCCCCCACCCGCCCGGACACCCACCCGAAGAAGGTGATTCCTGTCGACACCCACCCGAAGAAGGTGATTCCTCTGTGTCCACTTAGGTGTCCATCGGTTCGTACCCATTTGCTGGTGAGCGCGAGCACGTGGTGCTCGTGTGTCCATTCTTGGGATACTTGGCTTACTGGAACGGGTTCCAGCTCTGGCCAGGAGAACCACGAGAGGTGCCCCCTCACCGCTGCTCCTCATAGCCGAATAGCACTCCGTGGTGTCCACGCGCCACATTTTATTTACCCACTCGTGGGTCGATGGGCACTCGGGTGGCTTCCAGGTCTTTGCGATTGTGACTTGTGCCCTGACACGAACCCTAACCCTTACCCAGCCCGTCTCCTCCACGGCCCCTGCCTGACTGACTCCTTCCCGCCCGGCCTATCACCTGTCACCGTCCTCGGCCCCTGCCTGACGGGGCTCCTCCGTCGCCTGGGCCTTCCAAGGGCTTGGTGTGGACGCTGGTTCCAGGACGCCCTCCCAGGAACCCGGTAGCAGGGCGGCCGCAGCGTCTCGCGCAACCCAACCGTCCGCCGGCTGGCCGCCATCGCTAAGTGGCCTGCGGGGGACGTGCTCCCGCTGTGCCGTGGGGGCCCAGCCTGGTGTCTTCTCTGAGGCCCCGCGGCTGCCGCTCCCCGCAAGGGGATAGCCGCGGAGGTGGGGACCGCCTCCTCATGGGGACGTACACCCAGCTCTCCACGTCGGATTCCGGGGCTCTCTGTCCTGCCAGAAGGCCCAGCTGGCCTGCG
The DNA here is from genome assembly GCF_040939455.1 of Microcebus murinus. Lineage (NCBI taxonomy): Eukaryota > Metazoa > Chordata > Mammalia > Primates > Cheirogaleidae > Microcebus > Microcebus murinus. The sequence continues at coordinate 1,720 of NW_027438991.1, read as the reverse complement.
GGTCCTTAGAGTGGCAAAAACATCCGAAAACTGAGATGGAGGGTCCGGTGGGTGTCTGCACTTTTGTGCTGGGCACCCCAGGGAGGCCCGGGCGCTGGCTGGACAATGCGGTCTGCTGGGCTGGGGGGGGTTTGGAGGAGCAACTGATGCCCTTTGCACTTTGGGTAGCAAGTGTCTGAGGTGTCTCTGGGCCCTGTGCCATGTGGGGGCGGGGGCGGGGGCGGGGTGGGAGGAGGAGGAGGAGGAGGAGGAGGAGGAGGAGGAGGAGGAGGAGGAGGTGGGAAGGGCCGGGGCCTGCAGTCGTGTTCCCCGGGGTGGCACAGCATGTGGCTTCTTCCACAGGCTGCTTGGCCTGGGCTCCCTGCACCTGGGCCTTTGGAGGACTGGCCCTGTGCTTGCCAACACTTCCTGCAGGGACCCAGAGCTGGGAGGTTGCATCTCTCAGCCCTGGGTCGGGCAGAGCCCCAGCGGGCCATGCCCACAACCTCTCTCAGCAGGGGTCCCCCAGAAGGCTCCTTTGGGACCAGGATTCTCTTGCGGGTGACTCTTTAAGGTCTGGCCCCTGGATGGAGGGGCACCAGGAGTAGAGGAGCAGGAAGGGGAAGGGGGTGGCCATGCGAGGGGACACTTTCAGGCCAAGTCCCAGCTTCAGTCTGATCCTCCTGGGAACCCCGGGGTGGACATCACACCTCCTGGTTGCCCCGCTCTGAGACAAGGAGCCGGGCTTCGCATTCCCACAGCAGCCAGTCGTGGGCTGAGGACACCTGGGGCGTTGGGAACTCCCTGGCTTCTCCTTGGTTTAACATCTGGAGCTGCTTGTGAATTGTGCCGCCACACACACCCGAGTGCAGGTGTCTTCTGCACAGACTGGGGCCTCGCTCTTCTGAATGCCGCTAGCTCGCGACCCACCCACGGGTGAACCTGGTCAGGGTACTTTCTCTCAGGGGCAGACTCTGATCCGGGCGGGCTACCGGTGTCTCTGTTTGCTCCTTTCTTTCTTCCACTTTGGGAAAGGCTTCCTTACTGGGTGTGGAAATCTCCTATGCCTTTCCTCGCCTATTCTGTCAGCTCTAAAATTCTCTTTCGGTTGCCACCCTCACAGATGGATTAGGAAACTCTTTGCGGTGCACTCATTAGTGAAATGACCTCAATGACGCTGGAATCCAATATCTAATCGCCGATTTTTAGCGAGTCCACACGCCAGGGTGGTTGGGGTCCAGTGCAGCCCCGGCCAGGCCCAGGCCCCTTGGACTGGGCCACAGGAGGACACAGAGGAGGGTCCCGGCCCCCACGGTAGGTAGAGGTGCGGGCAGTTCTCCAAGGGCTTGGGTGTTTTCCAGAGGGAGGAGATGGAGGGGACTGATTTCTTCAGCGCCCCACAAACCACGCCACCCCACCCCACCCATGGGACACATCGAGAGAGAGAGAGAGAGAGAGAGAGAGAGAGAGAGAGAGAGAGAGAGAGAGAGAGAGAGAGAGAGAGACGCCCCATACACTGGCTCCCCTCCCCCGTGCGCTGTGCCCCAGCCCTGGCCCGGGGGAATAGGCGGCCGCAGGGCCACAGGGTGGGGGGCGCAGGTGAAAGGCGTTGTGGGGGAGGGCCGCCCCTGGCTGGGGTCAAAGGGCGAGCGCCCCGCCCCTCCCGCCCGTGCGCTGGGGGTGGGGGGCGGGGAGGTGAAGGAGGCCAGGCAAGGAGAGGAAGGGGGCTTGAAGGTCTCCA